>NC_134488.1:126334025-126491525 GCF_040206685.1 Ascaphus truei
GCTCACTCACCTCCCTCCCCGGCGCTCACTCACCTCCCTCCCCGGCGCTCTCACTCACCGTCGCTCACTCCCCTCCCTCCCCGGCGGGGGGACAGGCAGTGGCCAGGCAGCCTGCAGCTGCTTCATGGCACCGAGTACCTAAGATGGCAGTGCCCGGAAGGACCCCCTTCCTCCCTCGCGGCGCCGAGTGCCTAGTCTCAACTGCCGCACACGCACACACACCACCTCCCGACCAAACCGCCACCTCACACCCCTGCGCCTCCAGCCTCCCCTCCACACAGCACCACACACACACCTTCCGCCTCCCTCTGTCACCCCTGTGCCTCCGTCCGGGACCAAGCAGCGGAACGGACGGCCGGGAGGGGGCGGAACGGATGGCCGGGGAGGGGGCAGCCCACCACCATCACCACTCACCGTACCACACCACCCCCCTCATCCGTAGGTGCGGCGCCGCACGGAACTGTAGGGGGGCGGGGCCTGCGCCCGAGAAGTGCGCCGCACGGAACTGTGGGGGGCGGGGCCTGCACCCGAGAAAGGCGCCGTACGGATCTGCGGGGGGGGGGGGGGGGTGGGGCCTGCGCCTGAGAAGGGCGCCGCTGAGCGCCGCACGGGACTGAGACACGTGTGTGTGACTGTGTGAGTCTGACTGTGTGTGTGTGTGTGTAACACTGTGTACCCCCCTCCTGTCCACTGTCCCCCCCCTCCTGTCCACTGTCCCCCCCCCTCCTGTCCACTGTCCCCCCTCCTGTCCACTGTCCCCCCCCTCCTGTCCACTGTCCCCCCCTCCTGTCCACTGTCCCCCCCCCTCCTGTCCACTGTCCCCCCCCCTCCTGTCCACTGTCCCCCCCTCCTGTCCACTGTCCCCCCCCCCTCCTGTCCACTGTCCGTCCCCCCGCCTGTCCACTGTCCGTCCCCCCTACTGTCCACTGTTCGTCCCCCCTCCTGTCCACTGTTTGTCCCTCCCCTCTGGGCGAGGGGGGGGGGAGAACGGAGAAAGAGGGGGAGAGAAGGGAGCGGGAAATTTAACTCACGGGCAACGTCGGGTCTCTCAGCTAGTAATGAATAATATGTATTTTTTCTTACATCCCTGCAGCCCTTTCCCTAGAGTAAAGGAGAGGAAACAAATTAAAAAGAGAGCGGTACATCAATATAGAAGAATTCTATCTTTATTCAATATATTGGGAAGCCGTTTTCCCTGTGCTGGGGAAGCGAGAAGCTCCAATGAAATCTTCACCAGCTGGGCGAAGCTGCTTCAAATCGCATGGCATGAAAACCTTGTAAGTGGAAGATCTCTCCCTTCCCTGCTGCACCGATCATACGTTCCAACATCCCCGCATTTCCCGTGGTCCCACCCGACACCTTTCCTGTCCCTACTCCGGTCCGGATAGTTTTCTATATATTTTGATACAGGAATGAATTTGTTAAGAGTCCATAACAGCCTTACTTACTGTCTCTTTAAAAGGGTATAATCCCATGTAAAAGGACCCACCTTCTTGTAAACAACTTATTGGGACTGGCCACCTCAGAAAGATTTGGGGTGTTATTTTCTAACCGCTGTTTTCTGATGAAAAGTCCCCATCAATTTAAAGGCGCAATCCATGTTTTTTTTATTTTATTTTTGTTTTTAACATTTATTTATTTTTACTTAGGATTGAAGCAGCGGGATCTCCGGAGCTGAACCCCCATTAATTTCAGCTCCGGGGGGACCCCCTACGTCCGGAGATACGTACCTCCGTAATAGGTGCTGGTAGTCGCTCCGGCTTAGTTAGCTGGGTTTTAAAGTTTAAAGCTCCCGCGTCCGTGGCCCAATAGGAAGCCCAACCTGATGACATCACGGCTTCCTATTGGCTCGTAGGGCCCGGGAGCTTTAAAACGCTGCCATAATGTAAACCCTGCTAGTCGAGTGGAGCAGCTACCGACATCCCCTACAGAGGTAAGCATCTCCGGACGGCGGGGGTCCCCGTAGCTGAAATTAATGGGGTTCCACTCTGGAGATCCCCTGCAAAAAACACTTGAATTGCAACTTTAAATGGGAGGGTGGGGGGGTTTAGTCGGAAATGACTGTCCTGGAACTAGATTCCATATTCCTCTGTCTCCCTTTGCAGTTTATGGGATTCATTTCTCCCTAGTTTAGCTGCCTGTTATTTTCCCTGTCCCAGCAGCTTGCTGCATGTGAAAAGGCAACATTTTGGTACACATTAGCTGTGTGTATGGGAAATAATCCCAGTCCTCAGGGCTCAGCTGTGTGTGGAAATGACTTGATTGAAGTCTCAATTAAACATATGTCTGGTCATATGAGCATGTATTAAGCTGTGTGAGGCTCTATATATTATAATGCAAGTAGGTGTACAGGTATAACTGGAGACAATACACAGAACTCTATATATACCATAAAGGTACTGTCTAAATCCCCAGAAAACCAAAGTACATACCCATAGTGTTTTGATGGAGCCTCAGTGGAACAGCTGCTCAGACTCAGAAGTGTGCGTGCGTCACACCTGCATCTCAGATAAGTTGAAGGTGGTCCCGTGGGGTCAGACGGCGGAGCACTGCTGTTTGAAGAAATTCGGGGCTGCACACCAGTTCCAGTTAAAAATCGATTTATTGAGTGGTCATCTGAAGTATACAGCAAGCACTCTGACGCGTTTCAGGACAGTTGTCCCTTTATCAAAGAGTAACTGCGCGTCTACTGAGTTCTCCATTATGTAGTATAACTCCCGCCCCCAACCGTGACGTCACACGCTTCGTTACTATCGCGTGAGTTATACTACATAATGGAGAACTCAGTAGACGCGCAGAGTGCTTGCTGTATACTTCAGATGACCACTCAATAAATCGATTTTTAACTGGAACTGGTGTGCAGCCCCGAATTTCTTCAAACAGCAGTGCTCCGCCGTCGGACCCCACGGGACCACCTTCAACTTATTTTGGTACACATGTTGTTTACATAGCCATAGTCAGTGAGTTGCTATAGCAACCTCAGGCTTTCTTTCAGAATGGGTTAGTCTGCTCTCCCCCTCTGCCTTGCTCACAGATGGTCTGTCCCCAGGGTATCCTGCTACCTAGATTCCCTCTCACTTTCTTTTACCTTCAACATTGGCTGAATGAGTATGTTTTCTGTTAACTCTCTACTGGCAAGGCCTCATCCTTTTCACCTTTTCCCACTATCAAGCACAGTCACTATAGAGACATTCTCTCACAACACCATCTCCCACAAGTGCCTTTGTATATCTTTGCTTTCCTCAATAAAACTAAGAAAGACAAAAGGACTTGTTGTGCTTGTAACAGGAACGAGTTGAAGTTATCTGGGCTATTCATACCACACATGACTCTGGCCTCAGAATAATGACCATATCGGCCTCTTTGCGGATGTTGAATAAGCCCCTTATTATTACACTTTTAATGTGGATGTCTTTTCTGGGGGTCTACAATTCATTGTTACGAGACGCTTCCCGTGCCCCACTCTCACCCGTTCAACTAATGATGGCCCCATCATTATCAACGAAGAAAAACAGTGCGGATTGCCAATGAATAGGGGAGTGTTAGGCCGCGCTTATAGTGCCGGCGACGACGCCCAAAAGCATTGCCGCCGCGTGCGCTTATAGTGCTTGTCGCCGTCGATGGCACTATAGGCAAAAGCTAAAGGGGAAAAAAAGAGATTAGGTAAAAAATCGTAAAAAGTCTCCAAAGCATCTTGGTGGCCATGCAAAAGGTCAAATAATCATTTTAAAAAAATGCTGTTTAAAAATACTTCTCGGAACAGTAAGAAAATGACTTTATTTTTAAAAATATGAATCGGAATGGGAAATAGCTTTTTCGTGTTTCAATGAGCACCCCAGTTAAACAAACCCACTAAGCCAATCAGCAGGCGGCAGGTAGTATTAATGCAGTATATAGCAGCCATGCTTGCAAGCAGATATGCTTTTAAGTAGAAATGTTTCAAGTAGAATATGAAGTTTAAAAAGGAAGTTCAAAAAGAAGTGGAAAAGTGGACATCACCTACTGCTTCTGATTCCTGCTTTTGATCTACGTTGGAAAAGAGGATATCATCTATCACAGACTGCACATCTCAACACTTAACTATTGCTGTGATGCCGCCTTTATTTTTTATATTTGCTGCAACCGCACTTATTTTCAAATTATGCACTTCCTTCCACCAGTCTCCTTATGTCTCTAACTCTATTCATATATCTCCATCTCTCCTTTCTTCCCCACTTCTCAGTTCACATGAACTCCTTTCTTACCTGCATCCTCTGTCACCACACAGCTATACACCCTGCACTAAAACACACCCCTATAAATCATCCTCACACATCCTTTTTCTGTCCATGCTTCTACTCCTTGCTTCTGGGGATATCTCTCCCAATCCTGGTCCCTGCCTTATTTCTACTTGCTCTCGTCCTCGCCTCCCACATACAACTTCTACTCCTTCTGGTGTTAACCCCTCCAACCTCATACCCATCCTCTGCCACCCTCCCTCCTCTCTCCCTTTCTCCTGTGCCCTTTGGAATGCTCGCTCCCTCTCTAACAAGTTCCTCTCTGTGCATGACTTCTTTCTCTCTCACTCTCTGCTTCTCTTTGCCATAACTGAGACCTGGCTCACTCAGTCTGACTCTGCTCTGGAAGCTGCCCTCTCTTATGGTGGCCTTTCCTTCTCCCACACTCCGCGCCTTGATGGCAGGGGTGGAGGTGTGGGGCTCCTGCTCTCCTCTCTCTGCCGTTACCGAACTATTCCTATTCCCCCCTCTCTTGCCTTTCCCTCCTTTGAGGTTCACACTGTCCAGATCTTCTCTCCTCTCCCTGTTCATGTGGCGGTCATGTATCGCCCACCTACCTCTACTCATCCCCCTTCTGCCTTTCTCTCTCACTTTGAATCCTGGCTCTCTTTCTTCCTCTCCTCAGACTCCCCTGTTCTTCTCCTTGGGGACTTCAATTGCCACATTGATGACCCCTCTCTCCGTTGGGCTTCCCGCTTTCTTTCTCTAACCTCTTCTTTTGGCCTTCAACAGTGGACTGCAGCCAGCACCCACAAGGATGGCCACTACTTAGACCTGGTTTTCACTAAAAACTTCTCTCTCTCTGATTTCTCCATTTCCCCTTTTCCTCTCTCTGACCATCACCTCATCTCATTCTCTCTATCTCGCTTCTCCCCTTCTCCACCTCCATCTACCCCCCGGTTCTGCAGAAACCTGCGCTCTATTCACTTACCTGACTTTGAGTCCACGTTACACTCCTCCCTCTCCTCTCTAAGCTCTGCTACAGACCCTGACAAACTGGTCAGGAACTACAACTCTGCCTTGTCCTCCTCTCTTGATCTACATGCCCCGCTTTCTCTCTGCCGCACTTGCCCTTTTAACCCTAGACCCTGGTTAAATTCCCACACGCGCATGCTGCGTTCCTCCACTCGTTCCTCTGAACGCCTCTGGAGGAAATCTCATACTCTCGCAGACTTCCTTCACTACAAATTTATGCTATCCTGTTTCAACTCTGCCCTCTTTCAGGCTAAACAAACCTACTTTTCTTCACTAATCAACATGCACAAGTCTAACCCACGCCGACTGTTCTCTGTCTTTGATACTCTACTCAAACCACCCTCAGCTGCCTCTCCTTCCTCCATCTCCGCTCAGGACTTTGCTGACTATTTTAAGGAAAAGGTGGAATCCATACGTCAGAACATCCCCTCTGTTTCTTCCTCCCATCCTACACTTCTTCTTAACTCTCCTCCTGCCTTCCTTGACTCTTTTTCCACTGTCTCAGAGGAGGATGTGTCGCTGTTAATCGCCTCTTCTCCCTCTACCACTTGCCCTCTTGACCCCATTCCCTTCCATCTCCTAAAACCTCTTGCTCCTACTATAATCCCTACGCTCACGCACATTTTTAACTCCTCCCTCTGCTCTGGAACCTTTCTATCCTCCTTCAAACATGCAACAGTCATACCATTACTCAAAAACAGCAAGCTTGACCCTACCTGTCTTTCTAACTATCGGCCTGTCTCCCTCCTGCCTTTTGCCTCTAAACTCCTTGAACGTCTTGTATTCGCTCGCTTGCTCCATTTTCTCAACACCTATTCTCTCCTAGACCCTCTACAATCTGGCTTCCGTAATGCTCACTCTACGGAAACAGCCCTCACTAAAATAACTGACGACCTCCATGCTGCCAAAGACAGAGGTCATTACACTCTGCTCATATTACTCGACCTCTCTGCAGCATTTGACACCGTGGACCACCCTCTTCTCCTTCACATTCTCCATACTCTTGGCATTCGGAACAAAGCTCTATCCTGGATCTCATCCTACCTCTCCCATCGTACTTTCGGTGTCTCTTCTGCTAATACCTCCTCCTCCTCTATTGATCTCTCTGTGGGGGTACCCCAGGGCTCTGTCCTGGGACCTCTTCTCTTTTCTCTGTATACACTTTCTCTAGGTGACCTAATAACATCTTTTGGGTTTAATTATCACCTCTATGCTGACGACACACAAATATATTTCTCAACACCCGACCTTACACCTACTGTACAAACCAAAGTTTCTGAATGTCTCTCTGCTATATCATCCTGGATGGCCCTCCGTCGCCTTAAACTCAACATGGCTAAAACAGAGCTCCTCATACTTCCTCCCAAACCTGGCCCTACTACCTCCTTCCACATTACTGTTGGAACTACGATCATTCACCCAGTAGCCCAAGCACGCTGCCTTGGGGTCACACTCGACTCCTCTCTCACATTTGCCCCTCACATTCAAAACATTTCTAAAACCTGTCGCTTTTTCCTCCGCAATATAACAAAGATACGCCCTTTCCTCTGTTGCTCGACTGCTAAAACTCTGACTCAGGCCCTCATTCTCTACCGTCTTGATTACTGTAACCTCCTGCTGTCCGGCCTTCCTGCCTCTCACCTGTCTCCCCTACAATCTATCCTTAACGCTGCTGCCAGAATCACTCTACTCTTTCCTAGATCTGTCTCAGCATCTCCCCTCATGAAATCCCTCTCCTGGCTTCCGATCAAATCCCACATCTCACACTCCATTCTTCTCCTCACTTTTAAAGCTTTACACTCTTCTGCCCCTCCTTACATCTCAGCCCTAATTTCTCGTTATGCACCATCGAGACTCTTGCGTTCTTCTCAAGGATGTCTTCTTTCTACCCCCTTTGTATCTAAAGCCCTCTCCCGCCTTAAACCTTTTTCATTGACTGCCCCACACCTCTGGAATGCCCTTCCCCTCAGTACCCGACTAGCAACCTCTCTATCCACCTTTAAGACCCACCTTAAGACACACTTGCTTAAAGAAGCATATGAATAGCACTGTGGCTATTCTGAACACATGGCACATAAAGCTTGGCCCCCTGCAGATGCACTTACCAGAACTCCCTCCTACTGTCTCTGTAAGTTCTCCCTACCTACCAATTAGACTGTAAGCTCCTCGGAGCAGGAACTCCTCTTCCTTAATGTCTAAAGCACTTATTTCCATGATCTGTTATTTATATTATCTGTTATTTATTGGATTACCACATGTATTACTGCTGTGAAGCGCTATGTACATTAATGGCGCTATATAAATAAAGACATACAATACAATACAATACAATGCTTAGAGGCAAGATTTATTTATTTATAAAATGTTTTACCAGGAAGTAATACAGTGAGAGTTACCTCTCATTTTCAAGTATGTCCTGAGCACAGAGTTAAGACAAATAATACATGGTTACAAATACAGTTACATAAATGAACAGGGTATACATTATATACAATACATTGCATGCACAGTTACAGATAATATATATTATAGGCTTATATAACAGTTACAGACCAGATTAAAAATGTGAGACAGCCTTAGATTTGAAAGAACTTAAACTGGTGGTGGATGTGAGAGTCTCTGGTAGGTTGTTCCAGTTTTGGGGTGCACGGTAAGAGAAGGAGGAGCGGCCGGATACTTTGTTGAGCCTTGGGACCATGAACAGTCTTTTGGAGTCTGATCTCAGAGGATAAGTGCTGCATGATAGTGTGAATGCTCTATACACTTTGCACTTTGTAATGTTATTAAATACTCCAGTCACCTCGGCTGTCTTTGTTTGACCTGATCCAGTACTGATCCGGTACTGTGATTTCCTGGCTCTGTCTACATGTTCTGGATGGAGTCCTCAAAGTTGTGCTGCTGTTCTAAGCATATTCAGTAGAGATTGGGCCAATCCGCCCAAATCCGTTTCCCAGATTTTCGCTGGCGTTATCCCCCAAAATCTGTTTTGCGGTGTGAAATCCGCCAACAGATTTGGTTGTCTTTAATCCGCCCGGATTCATCAAAATCCGCCTTTGGATACAACCCGTAGACGGATTTGTGGAATCAAATCCATGGATTCAGCGATCCGCCGACGGGTTCTAGAGCGGATTTTTAGGGACGCACATTGCACTCCGTAAACAGGCAGCATTTCCAAAGCTGCGCTTGGACCTTGAACTCTTGTATCAGTCTCTGCTTCAGCACAGGTGGCCCAATCAGAGGCTCAGTCAAAGACTGAACTTCTGATTAAGCCACCTGTGCTGAAGCTGGGATATGATGACTGATGACTTCAGTTGAGCGCTGTAGTAGAGGGCGGGCAGAGGGCGGGCAGATGTAGAAACCTCATTGCTCCATCCTCCTAACTTTGTAACTAGAAATAAGACAAAACCGTGCTTTCTTATCTGGTACAGATAATAGCACAAACTTCTCACGTTGCCTCATTTGCCACCAGAATAAATAAAGCCGTCTCAAACATTAAGTACAGCAACAACCATGGAAAATGTGAACCCCTGCAGGCTCAAATTCATTTTGCATATATTAACGGCAGCTAGGTGCGCTGTGGCAGCGGCGTGGAAACAAACACGCCAGAGGTTGGGCTCAACTTGCACCGTCGCCACCTGGCCCGGGACACCTGAGCCGGCTGTCCCCCCCCTGTCGGCGGCCCAGGGGAAAGCCCTGAAGAGCTTACAATCTAAGTACAATCCAATTAAAGTTGTATCCGTGCCCACTTGATTTCCTGATGCAGCTGTGTGTCCTGCAACAAGTCTCACTTTTTTAGTTATGAGAGGAGACGCTCTTTTTAAATGTAGGGGAAATGTACTGAAGTCCTGCAGCCGCTGACCCCCATTAAGTGACCCCTGAGAAATTATAACGGTTACTAGGAATACGGTGCTTATCCTCGTTGCTGGTAGTGGTGCGACGACGACAATAGTAATTTCAGGGCCGGCTCGTCCATTAGACGCACCTATGTGGTCGCCTAAGGCGCAAAGGTCCTAGGGGCGCATTAATAATAAGAATAATTTGGGCGCATTAATAATAAGAATAATTTTTTCCTCTTGTAATTTATTTATCTTTTTTTAATTATCTTTCTTTTTTTTTTTGTCCGGTATTTTGGCGCCCTATTTTTATTTTGCGTCGGGCTGGGGTGCGGTCGCAGCCCCGATAGCTACGCCACTGTTTATTTTTTTATTTTATTTATCTTATTATTTTTTTTATACAACTGGGGCGCACATTTGAAGTTTCGCCTCGGGCGCACGAAACCCTTGCGCCTGCCCTGGGTGCGACCGCCGGGATTACTGGCGTATTGTATCCTTTCTGTAAATCATTCAATACTCGTTCTGAATAGTTTTATTGGCGCCTCAAAGCTCCTGTATTAATTAAAAAGGTAATTTAAACAATATTGAAATCTTAAAGGGTCAGCTCTTGATATGGAACCCACGGGCACATCTGAGACATCAAGTATTACTTCAAATCAAAAGGTAGGATTCAGGCAGCGTGGTTTCATATCAAGTTCAGGTGATTGGAACGAGAAGACTTTCTAGCACAGAATGTACACACGTGGTCTGACATTAATCAAGGCCATACTTAATAATTTAGCAATTTGTGGAATGAAGCTTGAATTATATTACTCTGAAATAAGCTTTGGGGTCATCTGACTTTAAAGGGGAAATAGTAGCTATTTGCTGCATCTCTATATTGGTAGAAGTAAATGGCTTGTAAGAATATTTTGGGGTATGTATCAAAGGCGGCAATTTACCTATAAGGGTTTTATAAGTGTAGCCCCCTGTAAACAGCACAGGCTATACCGATCTCCCTTCTACTGTGGTAAGTCCTGTTAAGATCAGGCACTAGTAATCATCATGGGTTTTCCCCCTTCATAGCCCTGCCCTGAGTGGTAGATGCAGGCCTGGACTCTGCTGCAGGCGTGAGCAAGAGGGGAGGTTCTGCTGACATCATGAGAGGCGGGGCTAGCTCTATATTTAGCAGCCAACTCCTGTGAGTAGAGTTAGTTTTATGCCGAGAGCCTGGAGTTGCCGGTATGTTATGCTGAGAGTCTGGAGTTGCCGGTTAGTTATGCCGGGAGTATGCAGCTCAGTTAGTATGCCGTGAGTCGAATAGTCCTGCGGATCGGTCCGAGGAGTTGGAGGAGACCGCGGTCTCCCCTGCGCAGAGTGCAGGAGCAGAGAGAGAGGAGCGGAGAGATTCAGCTTCCTTTAGTTGAGCTGATAGAATTATAGACTTGGTGGACCAATGCCCTCACCCCACTGCCAGGGGTGATGGGGAGAATCCAAGACCCACCACGAGGATAACCTCGGGGGTGGGCCACGGGGTATTGAAGCCCTAGCCCAGACCATCCTGTCGGAGGAGAGACTTGGAGGGAAGGAGAGGAGGAATTATCTGTGTGGGAGGAGAGTGGAGTAATAAGTACAGCGTGGCTGTTGTTGTTGCGGCTACTGGACACCACTACCGTGGGGAGTTGCTGATCTGCTAATAAAAGAGACTATCCTTTGTTACCAAAGACTGTGTGTGAATTGGAAGCTATTACCCTGGGACCCAAGGGGTTCTTCTATACAGGTCCTGTCCCATATTCCTGGGAGTATAGAAGATGGAGGCGCTGCACCACTAAGAGATCATGGAGGCTACCACCCCAGAAGCCCGTCCTGGCTCCCCAATACCATCGCTGGAAGCTCAGGCCCTCCTGTTCCTCACAGGTATGCACCACACCGCATGTAATCTGCCCTCATGCACCTTAGACACCACCGTAGAGTCTGGGGGGAAGCAGGGTTACATTTGGAGGCACTGCTGAGATTTCAGACCTGGGGTGCCCCTCGAACCTAAATTGTGATCACCATGGCTTTGCCCACCCGTCACGAGATACGAGACTGGGCCTGTCAAGTACGCACGCCTACTCGTTGCGCCATAGCGCTGGCCCGAGTGCCCATGGCCTTACCCTTAGAGACTTTACAGACGGCCTTGCAACAACTCCTGTGTTTTGCCAAAGCTCGCCTGGTAGATGTAATGGTAGATCACGACTCCAAGTGGAATACCTTACTTGTGGACTGTCGGCGTAACCTGTTAGCGCTCAAACCTGCCGTTCCGCAATCCCTGGTCTTGCCTGATGCACCGCCCGGCGGTAGTCCTTTTGTTTACTCCCTGCGAGATCCCCTCGTACGTCCGTTGGATGAGGACGACCCCACCCTCCCTTTGATTCACTATGCCGCGAGTGAGGTCTGTAGTTGCCGCTCCGTGTCCAGTGACCCGGGATCCAGCACCTCCGTTGAGGCTGGAGTGAGTAGTAATATGCTGCAAAAGCTAAATGACAAGATAGACCAGTTATCTAGTCCCACCAGTTTGCCGCCGCTAGTCGAAGCGCTTACCTTAGCCAACCCACGCCCAGAACTACCAGAAGCTAAAAGCCTTCTCGGGGACCCTCCCTGTGCCTACCGGGGAAGATGGGGTAGAAACGTGGAAAGAGTACACGCGGGGGGTAATGGAAGAGTGGTCGTGCACCGATGTAGTAAAAAGACAAAGACTCATGGAGTGCCTGCGGCCCCCAGCGGCCACTCTGATCAGTATACACCGCGAACAGCACCCCGATCTAACCTCTCGCTTGATGATAGAATTCCTGGCCGAAGCCTATAGCGCGAAAGAGGATGACGGGGCATTGTGGGCCAAGTACTATGCCATAAACCAGAAGGAGCGGGAAGAGCTGTCTGCCTATATACACCGTGTGCAAATATCTCTCGGGCCGCTGCAGCATTATAAATATGTGCTACCCTCCCAGATGAATGAATATCTCCGGAAGTAGTACATCCGCGGATCCAGTCCTTCTCACCCCATAGCCAGCATGATTGTGATCACCTCACCCGGGGGACCCCCCTTCGTTCATCCAACTACTGCAACAGGTGAAGGAACACGAGACGCATCTAATGCTACACTCCCCTCAGAGGCCGAAAGCTAGCAGTAGCACTAAATCCAAAGGAAGTACGGAAAAGAAAGAGGAACCACCGGACCAGCCTGGCTCCGAGAAACCGCCTTTCGCGGGACGGTCGTCCCCTCCGCCTGATCGCCGGGCTACCCCCAGAGATATGTCCTGCTACAAGTGCGGGAAGCGGGGGCATCTATCCTACGATTGCCGCCTGGGCACTTCTTGACCCCGGAGCACCTCACCCCAGAAGTTCCCGTCCCAGGCTATGGTCTGCGGGGTGTATGCGACGGATGCCGACACAGATGGGACCCCGTCCGGAGGGGCCGAGCCAGTAGAAGATGGTAGTCGGGTTGGACCGGTAGCGTTGATCCGAGTTTTGGTGGATGGAATCTACTCTTCTGCACTACTAGACACCGGATCCCAGGTCACCATCATATACCGAGGGTTCTATGATCGTCATCTTCAAAAGCGTCCACTGCGACCGGCGGACCACATCAAGGTACGCGGGCTAAGCAACGACGACTACCCCATCGATGGGTTAGTGACCGTGGATCTGGAAATACAACA
This sequence comes from Ascaphus truei, assembly GCF_040206685.1. Lineage (NCBI taxonomy): Eukaryota > Metazoa > Chordata > Amphibia > Anura > Ascaphidae > Ascaphus > Ascaphus truei. The sequence continues at coordinate 126,346,791 of NC_134488.1, forward strand.
GCTCAACACGGGAAAATCTCACCCCGTGAAGGTGGACGTCTTGGTGTGTCCGGAACCCCGAGACACCCCCAAGTACCCTATTATCCTTGGTACCAATGCTGATATTGTACAAGCGGTCATCCGGGCCTATCTACATGAGACTAAAGAGCTCCCCATGTCCAGCCTACAGCTGCAATTGGTTCAAGCCGACCCAGCCCAGCCTTCCCCTCCTTCAGATGCCTACGGGCTGTTTTCTGTGGACGGAAGGGGTGGACGAAGCTTTTCCCCGGAGAAACGCAAAGAATTTCCGCTTGGTGTGCTTATGCGGAGCGCCTAGCCGAAGACCAGCAATTCTCGCTAGAGAGTACCCCCGGGGAGGATGTGAGGCGAGGGTATCGGCTCATACCCGAATTCCACCATTGGCGGGGCGCCATTCCTAGACGAATTGATGTGATGGTGCAGAATCTATCGCCCTTCCCCCTGGCCATCGATGTGGGGCAGCGGATAGGAAGAATCTATCCTGTTAGTTCAGTGGAAGAAGCCGTGCAAGTAAACACGACCCGAGTGGAAGAAACAGGGGCGGCCCTGGACTTCGATTTTGGGTCGTCCGAATTGCCTGGAGCCTGGAAGGAACGGTTACGGGTGCAACTGGAACAGAGACGATCCGTATTCTCTACCGAGGAGATGGATGTGTGGTGTAGTCGCAACGCCCAGCACACCATTCGCATGATGGATGAAAAGCCCTTCAGAGAGCGTTCGCGCCGACTCGCTCCCAGGGATGTGGAGGATGTGAGGGCCGCTATCAATGACATGGAAGCCGCCGGGATTGTCACAGAATCCCGAAGCCCCTACGCCTCTCCTATAGTGGTGGTGAGAAAGAAAAATGAAACTGTGAGACTGTGTGTAGATTATCGGACACTGAACAATTGGACGGTGCCGGATTAGTACAACCTCTCTCGCATAGAAGAGATCCTCGATACCCTACACGGAAGCCAGTGGTTCAGCGTACTGGCTCTACGGTCTGGTTACTATCAAGTCCCTATGAGCCCAGTGGATCAAGAAAAGACAGCCTTCGTCTGCCCCTTGGGGTTTTATCAGTTCACCCGCATGCCCCAAGGCATATGCGGGGCACCCGCCACCTTCCAGCGATTAATGGAGAAGATGTTGGGTGACCTCAACCCCCGAGAATGCCTGGTGTACCTAGATGACATCATAGTCTTCGGGAAAACCCTGGAAGAACATGAGAACCGTCTCTTAAAGGTACTTTATAGATTGTCCCGAGAAGGCCTCAAACTCTCTCGGGACAAATGTCGGTTCTGCCGGACCTCAGTAACGTATGTAGGACACATAGTGTCCGGCGCCGGAATCGCCACTGATCCCGCTAAAATAGAAGCTGTTGTTAACTGGCCTCGCCCAGAGAATGTGGGGGAGCTGCGCTCATTCCTGGGTTTCTGCGGCTACTATCGGCGATTTGTGGAAGGGTACTCATGTAGGGCCAAAGCCCTCAACAGCCTGCTCCGCATATACCCGTCTGAAACGGGCCAGAAGAACCACTCTGACAAACAGCCCTTCAGGGATAAATGGACCCCCGAGTGCGACCAAGCCTTCCACGACTTGAAGCAGAGCCTGACGGCTGCTCCGGTCTTGGCCTACGCCAATCCTGACCAACCCTACATCCTACACGTGGACGCCAACCTGAGTGGCCTAGGAGCAGTGTTGCATCAAAAATATCCCGAGGGGTTGCGACCCGTAGCATATATCAGCCGTAGTCTCACAGTCAGTGAGCAGAACTATCCGGTACACAAGCTCGAGTTCTTGGCCCTTAAGTGGGCAATAGTGGACAAACTTCGGGACTATCTGTACGGGGTGTCGTTCGAAGTACGCACCGACAATAATCCTCTCACGTACATCATGACCTCAGCCAAACTTGATGCGACCGGACATCGCTGGTTGGCCGCGCTCTTCAATTACAACTTCACCTTGAAATACAAACCTGGGCCTTTGAACATTGGAGCTGACGCCCTGTCGAGGTGACCGGGGTTGATCCCTACCACCGACGAAGATCAGTGGGAAGAGATTCCTGGGCCCGGAATAAGAGAACTCTGTGGCACGGCAGCCATCATAGATGAGCAAGTAACCTTTTCGGAATTATGGGTGGCTGACTCCCTAGGGTGCACCTCTACCGCTATACCTGAAGCCTATCGTGACCCGAGTGGGATGCATGTTACCCCCGATCAAATCATTGCTTGGGAGGACATGGTACGTTACCAAGAACAAGATCCGGTCGCAGGGACTATCTGTGATGCCAATCGACAAAAGCGACGGGGCCTGCTTCGCCAGACTCCGGGGGATGTCGGAGGTATACTGATGCGGGAGGCGGACAAATTTGAAATCCAAGATCGGCTGTTGTACCGAGTGGTGAAGTATCATGACCATCCGGGTCGCCGCCAACTAGTGTTACCAAAACGACTACAATACTTAGTGTTGAAAGCTCTCCATGATGAACACGGACATCTGGAGGTAGACAAGACTTTCGGACTAGTGAGAGATAGATTTTTTTGGCCAAAAATGAGAGAATCCGTGGAGCATCACTGTCGTAGGTGTGTGCGGTGTATCCACCGCAAGACTCTACCCACTAGAGCTGCCCCCATGGGCCATCTAAAAAGTACGGGACCTATGGATTTAGTCTGCATGGACTTCTTGTGCATCGAACCCGACACCCATGGTATAGGGAACGTGCTGGTCATCACTGATCATTATACTCGCTACGCCCAGGCCTTTCCGACCAAAGATCAAAAAGCTATTACGGTGGCTAAGGTGCTCTGGGAGAAGTATTTCATGCATTATGGGCTACATAAGCATTATTATTATTATTATTATTATTTAGGGATTATAGCCACGAACATAGTGGGAACGCAATGAATCTTCTTTTTTAGGCTGTGAGTGGCTCTGTGCATTGTGAGGGGTTGATCCGTGCGTCACAGTTTTGACATACAAAGGAAGGTAGAAGCGATACCTTTCACAGCTAAGCTGAGTCCCCCGTGCCACTGACTGCGCTGACCACGCAGTGCTTGACGAGGTAAATGCTCGCTATTTAAATTTGGCTGTCCCCGCTCAAGCGGGGTTCACGCAGGCACGAACGCTCACCCACGCTTGCCGCTTGCGTAAACAAAAAAACTGTCTTTGAACCGCGCTCATGTTGCCTGCAACGCCTTCCCGCGCGCGCTTGCGAAATAGCGCAGATACCCGTCGCTCATGCTTGGAGAGCTGGTGACGTCACCATGAGCGGTCAGCCCTCATTGGCTGAACCACTCACGTGACGCGGCCGGCGCCTGTGTAAACATTTTCATGTGTTTTCACCAGTCTGCCGCTCTGCAGTTCGGCGCTGCGTGGCCGTCGCGATAGGTATGTTTGGTTTCATTGGATTCATGCTCTTTGGTTTTCAGCCGCCAAGCGATTTTAGGTCACGGCCTAAAGCTACCGCCCCAGTGATCATTGCTGCACGCACGCCGGGCAGGCTGGCGGCGCGTGCACGGGTGAAAGCCGCGATCTGCGGTCTATTGTGGAGAGATCGCATGTGCTGAGGGGGCGCGGCCATGATGGGGGCATGGCCATGACGGGTGGGGGCACAGCCATGATGGTCTACAATTAGGTTTGTCAGGTGTCCGGTTTTGAAACGGACAGGCCGGTAATTGTGCAGTGTATCCGGTAAAAAATTTGCGGTAATGCTGGTACTGAGGGGGCGGGCTGCGGACGGTGGCCGGGAGCAGTGAGGAGACAAGTGCTGAGTGGAGGAGAGGATGACCAATCAGAGAACGGTGGGGGCAGAGACCACACCTCGCTGCCGCCGACACCAGAGACTCCTGCAGGGACGGGTTCCGGAGCAGTCTGCCAGGAGATAAGGCAAGAAGAAACACAATTCGGGTTGAGGAGATGATGATATTGGGGGGGGGGTGAGATGATGATGATGATTATGGGGGGGATGATGATGGTGGGGAGGAATGAAATGATGATGGGGGGAAATGAGATGATGATGGGGGGAATGAGATGGTGATGATGATGAGGGTGGTGAGGAGTTGATGAGGGCGGTGGTGGTGTGAGAGGACGATGAGGAAGGGGTGAGAGCATCAGTGGGGGTGAGAGGATGAGGGGGTTGTAAGGGGGGTGAGAGGGAGGATGAGGGGGGTTGCAACAATCTTGCAAGTAGTGGGAGAGAAACATTAAGATGAGTATTGCTCGCCATGTATGACTGCAGGTATGTTATTTATAGATTATCTGACCGTTATGTAATTTTTTCCTAAATTTCACTCCACATGTGCACCAATTTGCTCCATTTCATATTCTATTTTGTAAAACATGCTGGGAGGCTCAGTCCCCAACCCCCTCCCCAGAATATTTTACGAAACAGAATATGAAATGGTGCAAATTGATCGCGGCAAGGAAAGACAAAATTCTTGTCTTCCCTGCCATCGGAAGCGTCATCACGCTTTGCGCGCTTACACACGGCGACTGGGGCCCGCCCCATAAAGGGTTGTGTTGTGGTGCGTGGCGAGCACCACGTAGCGCGCGCTGCAGCCGCCACTGGGGACCTGGCTTTAGAACTGTGCTCTGGATTGCCTGACCAAGCCTGACCATGTGATACCTGGTTCTTGGTAAGGCTGCGGCCAAGGTGACACGATGAAACACATTGCGGCAATGTGTGTGGCCAGTATGAGCAAGCGCCAGACCATGCGCGGAGCTTACCTGCTTGCCAAGCAAGCAAATTTGAATGTGCCGCTTGCTTGCGCCGCCGCGCATGAGCACCTGCACGCTCAGCGCCACCCTGGCCGCAGCCTAAGACGTTATTCAATAAATCATAAACTGGTTAAGCTTGAGTTGAAGAACAATCATTCCGCGTCTCACCTTCATTCTGGCAACATATATAACTAATGTATTTATTGGGAGAAGAAAATATTCCGTCTGTTGCTGTGTAATCATTTTAAAGCAGCAGTTCCACCTGGTCACTTCTGTTTTTCCATTGATTGATTTATGTAAATGGGGGGGGGGGGATCTCCGGATGTACCCGAAAGCTGAAATTAGTGCGGTTCTGCTCCGGTGAACCCAGAGGTTCCAGTCTGTAAAAAAATCTATGTACAATTTTGCTAGGATTGCGGCTTTACAGGAATATTCACAAATCAATACTATAAATCCCTCATTGTTTAAATAAAGGTCCTAACATGCAGGTTACAGTCTTGTAGATAGAGAGGGGGGAGAAAGACAGATAGTCAGGGGGCTACTGTGCAAGGAACACCGAGACATGGGAGAGTTAAAGTGCGCAGAGAGAGCAGGAGATGGGAGAATATTTATTAGACTGCTGGAGAGTAGGAGCTGGGAGGGATGTGGGGAATATTTATTAGACAGCTGGAGAGTAGGAGCTGGGAGAGATGTGGGGAATATTTATTAGACTGCAGGAGAGTAGGAGCTGGGAGGGATGTGGGGAATATTTATTAGACGGCTGGAGAGTAGGAGCTGGGAGGGATGTGGGGAATATTTATTAGACTGCTGGAGAGTAGGAGCTGGGAGGGATGTGGGGAATATTTATTAGACTGCAGGAGAGTAGGAGCTGGGAGGGATGTGGGGAATATTTATTAGACGGCTGGAGAGTAGGAGCTGGGAGGGATGTGGGGAATATTTATTAGACTGCTGGAGAGTAGGAGCTGGGAGGGATGTGGGGAATATTTATTAGACTGCAGGAGAGTAGGAGCTGGGAGGGATGTGGGGAATATTTATTAGACTGCTGGAGAGTAGGAGCTGGGAGAATATTTATTAGACTGCTGGAGAGTAGGAGCTGGGAGAGATGTGGGGAATATTTATTAGACGGCTGGAGAGTAGGAGCTGGGAGGGATGTGGGGAATATTTATTAGACTGCTGGAGAGTAGGAGCTGGGAGGGATGTGGGGAATATTTATTAGACTGCAGGAGAGTAGGAGCTGGGAGGGATGTGGGGAATATTTATTAGACTGCTGGAGAGTAGGAGCTGGGAGAATATTTATTAGACTGCTGGAGAGTAGGAGCTGGGAGAGATGTGGGGAATATTTATTAGACAGCTGGAGAGCAGGAGCTGGGAGAATATTTATTAGACTGCTGGAGAGTAGGAGCTGGGAGAGATGTGGGGAATATTTATTAAACGGCTGGAGAGTAGGAGCTGGGAGGGATGTGGGGAATATTTATTAGACAGCTGGAGAGTAGGAGCTGGGAGAATATTTATTAGACTGCTGGAGAGTAGGAGCTGGGAGAGATGTGGGGAATATTTATTAGACAGCTGGAGAGCAGGAGCTGGGAGAATATTTATTAGACTGCTGGAGAGTAGGAGCTGGGAGAGATGTGGGGAATATTTATTAGACTGTTGGAGAGTAGGAGCTGGGAGAGATGTGGGGAATATTTATTAGACTGCTGGAGAGTAGGAGCTGGGAGATGTGGGGAATATTTATTAGACGGCTGGAGAGTAGGAGCTGGGAGATGTGGGGAATATTTATTAGACTGCTGGAGAGTAGGAGCTGGGAAGGATGTGGGGAATATTTATTAGACTGCTGGAGAGTAGGAGCTGGGAGAGATGTGGGGAATATTTATTAGACTGCTGGAGAGTAGGAGCTGGGAGAGATGTGGGGAATATTTATTAGACTGCTGGAGAGTAGGAGCTGGGAGAGACGTGGGGAATATTTATTAGACTGCTGGAGAGTGGGAGCTGGGAGAGATGTGGGGAATATTTATTAGACTGCTGGAGAGTAGGAGCTGGGAGAGATGTGGGGAATATTTATTAGACGGCTGGAGAGTAGGAGCTGGGAGATGTGGGGAATATTTATTAGACTGCTGGAGAGTAGGAGCTGGCAGGGATGTGGGGAATATTTATTAGACTGCTGGAGAGTAGGAGCTGGCAGGGATGTGGGGAATATTTATTAGACTGCTGGAGAGTAGGAGCTGGGAGAGATGGGGGAATATTTATTAGACTGCTGGAGAGTAGGAGCTGGGAGGGAGTGGGGAATATTTATTAGACTGCTGGAGAGTAGGAGCTGGGAGAGATGTGGGGAATATTTATTAGACTGCTGGAGAGTAGGAGCTGGGAGAATATTTATTAGACTGCAGGAGAGTAGGAGCTGGGAGAGATGTGGGGAATATTTATTAGACTGCTGGAGAGTAGGAGCTGGGAGAGATGTGGGGAATATTTATTAGACTGCTGGAGAGTAGGAGCTGGGAGAATATTTATTAGACTGCAGGAGAGTAGGAGCTGGGAGAGATGTGGGGAATATTTATTAGACTGCGGGAGAGTAGGAGCTGGGAGAGATGTGGGGAATATTTATTAGACTGCTGGAGAGTAGGAGCTGGGAGAATATTTATTAGACTGCAGGAGAGTAGGAGCTGGGAGAGATGTGGGGAATATTTATTAGACTGCTGGAGAGTAGGAGCTGGGAGAGATGTGGGGAATATTTTTTAGACTGCTGGAGAGTGGGAGCTGGGAGAGATGTGGGGAATATTTATTAGACTGCTGGAGAGTGGGAGCTGGGAGAAATGTGGGGAATATTTATTAGACTGCTGGAGAGTGGGAGCTGGGAGAGATGTGGGGAATATTTATTAGACTGCTGGAGAGTGGGAGCTGGGAGAGATGTGGGGAATATTTATTAGACTGGTGGAGAATTGGAGCTGGGAGAGATGTGGGGAATATTTATTAGACTGCTGGAGAGTAGGAGCTGGGAGAGATGTGGGGAATATTTATTAGACTGCTGGAGAGTAGGAGCTGGGAGATATGTGGGGAATATGTATTAGACTGCTGGAGAGTAGGAGCTGGGAGAGATGTGGGGAATATTTATTAGACAGCTGGAGAGTAGGAGCTGGGAGAGATGTGGGGAATATTTATTAGACTGCTGGAGAGTAGGAGCTGGGAGAGATGTGGGGAATATTTATTAGACTGCTGGAGAGTAGGAGCTGGGAGAGATGTGGGGAATATTTATTAGAATGCTGGGGTTGGAAATGTTTGAGTGTAAATCTGTGCAAAAAGGCAGCAGGACTACAACTCCCATCATGCTCTGAGCACATGAAATCACAAGACGTACCTCAGCCTATCAGAGTGCAGAGTGAGAGAGAGGCTTGGAACACACCCGACCTCCATGGTTAAAATCTGGTGCTCCCTGCTCGCGGCTGCACACAATGAACAGGTAGGGAAGTGTGTGGTGTGGTGTGGTGTGGTGTGGTGTGGTGTGGTGTGGTGTGGTGTGGTGTGGTGTGGTGTGGTGTGGTTTATCAATCCTTTTTCAAATAAACTTCATTTTTTTCCTCCCTCCCAGACAGGGTTGTGTCAGCTTTCACCTGTCTGTCGCCTAATCTTTTCCAGCTAATGCACCCAGGTAAGTAGTGCTGTGCAAACCTTGGTGTTCACTTTCTACATACTAATCATTATACAGTGTGGCATCTTCATTATCATTGTATAGATACACTCAATCATTACACTGCACAGCATGCTCATTATTAGTATATAGATACGCAACACCATTATACAGAGCGGCGTGTTCATTCTCCGCATATTATCCCCACACCGCCCCCCCCCCTAATCTCCATAACACAGACTCCCCATACACTCTCCTTTCCGCTCCTCCGACTTTTCACCTTGTAACCTTTGAGGTCTCTTCCCCATTACCCATACTCTGACATCATGCCAACCCACATGAACACAACACTGAGCTGCCAGTAAAACGGATACAGCTTTATTAACCTATAAGTATATTTTTTAAGCAGCAGTCCAAGCTGATGTTTCCCCCCCACCCCACCCCCTTTAGTATGTGCATCCATACAATCCACACAATGATAAGTAATTAGCTTAGTTGCTGATCGATTTGTTCTCCTGTTATCGATCAGCGAAGATTCGGCTCGGGGGTTCACTACATGACTGCAGAGGAGTATTGACTCAGTATCTTTGACTTTGTAAATGGTTGCTATAGAAACAAAAAAAGGCTTTTACATTTGTAACCCCCTCCTTGCCAGGATCTCTTAAAGGAGGGTCACAGGTGTGTGTGTGTGTGTGTGTGAGAGTGATGTGTAACACATTGAGACTCCTCTGTCCTCCAGGAGCCTGGGCTCTGAGAGCTTCTACAGCTCATTTTATACCCCTGAGGATGTCACTATCCTGCCCCTGTAACTGGGCAAGCAGCAGACATCACTGATCAGATCTTCCAGCAGCAAGTTCTGGAACTAGTGAGCGGCTGCTCACCTGACAGGGACTGGTCGGCAACATCACTGGTCACCTGAAATATGTTACATGAAATGAGCTACAAAGAATTGGTTACAGTTAGTTGGGGCCTTTCCTAAACATTAACCTGCTAACTCCCTATTAACCCTTGCTATGGGCAATAGTAGTAATCCCTCTAGGGGGCGTTACACATTATAATACATAAAAAATGTAATTCAGAGTGTGTGTGTGTGTGTGTGTGTGTGTGTGTGTGTGTGTGTGTGTGTGTGTGTGTGTGTTTTCATGGCCACATCAACCCTCCGCTCAATGGCTTATACCAGGGGTGCACAAACTTCTGGAGCTGCGCCCCCCTGCCCGGCAGCCGCACCATTTGTGCGCCCCCTCTCCAAGGACTCTGCGTCAAATGATGCCGCGGGTCATGTGACTTCACGTGACCCTGCTGCGTCATGTGACGCACGTTGCCATGGCGATGCGTCACATGAATATGGCGACGTGTCGCAGAAGACCCGGCAGAGAGCAGGTAAGGGAGTTGGAGCCTCACCCAGCATTTCATTTAAATGCTTTGGGGAAGAGCGTGGGTACTCTGTAACTGCCACGCCCCCCCTAGATATTCTCACGCCCCCCAGTTTGCGCACCGCTGGCTTATCCTACGCCGCACCTTGTAACTTAATCCACTCTCACAGGGTTTTATTCTACCAAATGTACCAAAATTGTCCTTGTATGTATGCATGTCTTTATTTATATTGCGCCATTAATGTACATAGCGCTTCACAGTAGCAATACATGTGACAATCATAAATAACAATGTAAATAACAGCTCATGGGAATAAGTGCCTCAGACATAAAAGTAACATTTAGTTAGAGGAGTCCCTGCTCCGAGGAGCTTACAATCTAATTGGTAGGTAGGAAGAACGTACAATGACAGTAGGAGGGCATTCTGGAAAGTGCGTCTGCAGGGGGCCAAGCTATATGTATCATGTCTCGAGTATTATTCACGGTGCTACTCGTATGCAAGTGTCTTAAGGTAGGTCTTAAAGGTGGATAAGAGGGTGCAAAATTAGGCCTGCTGCCTCCAGCTCCCTAATTGCATTCTCTAACACCTCATGAAACGTTATATTGAACAGATCCAACCCCAGGTCAGCAAGGTGAAACCCATCTGACCTATAAAAACCCACGTTTCCAGACTCAAATTCTGAATGTGCAACCACCAGACATTCCAATTGCCAAATATGTTTACCAATTACGTTATTGATCTTACACCTATCCGCTCAATTGGCCTTGTATCCCGAGCACCTCGCCGCACCCCTCCGAACACCATTTGAGACCAAATCAACTAGCCCCTGAAACTTAACCTGTAACTGCGCAAGATCCCTCTAAATTGAATTAATTAAATCCAATGACGGAGCTGACACCACATCGGTGTTCCTTAAATGGACTAGGATCGCCCACAGTGGCTTCCTATACCTTGGAAAAATTAACAACTCTGGCAACAACTGCCGCCACGTCATGCCCCTCTTACCCCACCAAAGCAACTCTGCTTGTTCCTTCCTTTGTCTTAAGGGCAAACCTGCCGCGTAGTCCTCACCAGGCCTTCCAACATTTTTGGCATGAGCGGCCTCCCATGCCGCGAGGCTGACAATCTCCATAATCCCACCACTGCTCTCCGAACCCTAAAGGTTTTTGATACATCTTCCAATCCCAATACTGTACTTTCAGTAAAAATAACACGTCCACCATTTTCTTTTCCCACTGACCCTCCAGTTGGTCCCTTAACCCTTATTCTCAACATAAAACTCAGCGCAGCACCCACACTATCTTATACCTCGCCCTTTTCCTGAGCCAACCCTACATATTCCTCCCAAGCTGCCACATGCGCTCTCCACATACCTGGAGTGACAGAACCCGCTCTGGAGGACACTGCTGACTGCACTGCACCATGTCTGGCTCCAGCTTTCTGAACTCAAATCAGCTATAAGCTGGACAAAGAAACAGCAATCCTGTTAGCCACCCCAGAACCTAACCTCACTGCTAGCTAGCTGCTCGCCCCACGGCTCCACTGCCACCACAAAGGGAAACGGCTCCAGAAAAGTCAAATTCCTAACATGCCCCGTCTTCTCCTAGAGGGCCGGCCGCGCCGCTGCACTCATGACCCCAGAAAGAACACCCCATAACTCACTGATCCAGCCGAATTATTAGTGAATAGATGGAGCACCTTATTATCCAACGCCGGGGCCTCCATGGGGTCCTCTCGTTATGGGAATCCAAGAAACCTTTCCAAACCCCTACATTTATACGGACATCCAAGACATCACTAGCATTATAATACAAATATGGACTTTTGTTTATGGGATATAAATAATATATGTTCCCATTAGGAATCCCAGCAAAGGATTTTGGGACTGACATGAATCTTGATGGATATTATGGCAAGAGAGGATATATTAGATACCTGATGATAAATATGTATGTTATAAAATGGAAGATGTATTTGTATATGCACCACCCTGAGGAAGATCCCCCTGTGGGATCGAAACGTTGGAGTTATGTGCTGTATTTAATACATTTATTTTCATTCACCTGAGTGCTGTCTCCCTTTTTGCTGCTATGCGGTAATGTATACTTTTTTTGAATATATATATATATATGATTTTTTTTTTTTACGTGTAGCTGTTGGTTACCATATAGTTCTGCAAGCTGTTGTGGGTAGAAAAGTATTTAGATGTAAGGTAAATATCTTAAAATATATAGGCCTCTGGGACACTGAGTGATTGCTGGGGATTATTAAGTGGTGAACCTATTGGTTCAGGGTAATCGGGTGATGTGGGATGACGCAAGTGCATACAGGCAGAAGAAATGTTTTCGCTTGATTGCGCCTGCGTGACCCAAAGTATGAAGTCAGGCGCCGTATCAAGAGGGTATATAAAGAGACGGCATGCAGAGTGCCGCTGATAGGACTATGGAAAGGACAGAGTGAGATCCGGGGCGCTAGTCCAGGGTTTGAGTGAAGCTTTCACGATCAGGTGGAGGTGTGGTCTCATATGATTGTATAGTGATTACTACAGTATTCTGTTAATACATTTTATAGATTTTTTTTTTTTTTTTTTTTTTTCATATCGGAGTACTGGAACTTCTTGATAGTTTTTAAGATTATTTGGCTATTCTTGTGGTGAGAGAATCTGTCCCTTGTCACCCTCCTTATTCAAGATCTCTCTCTTCTCTTTCTCTCTCTTTCTTTTCTCTTTCTTTTCTCTCTCTTCCTCTCCTCTCTCTTCCTCTTCTCTCTCACTCTTCTCTCTCTCCATCTCCTGCTCTTCCAGATGTGTATCCGCTTCAGACCAGCTGAACTCTCTGCTGGCTTCCTATTAATTTCCGTATAAACTACAAAATGATCCTCCTTTCTTTGGCTCTACACCTCCCATATATCTCAACTCTGATCTCTTGTCTCTTGCACCTTTTACCTCAACATCCTTCTCCCATCAAAAAACTTTTTACTAATCTCTCCCTACCTATGGAATATTCTTCAAGCATCTTCACTTTACACATTCAAAGCCCAGCTGATAATCTACCTCTTTAAAAGAATCATCTCGTTAAACGTTCTACGCCTCTTGAATGAACTCTAGATGCACTTGCCCTCCCCTGACTACACTTCTAATAATGCACTTTTACTCCTACTGTGATTTTGACAGCAATAATCAAGGTTACAGTCCATTATAGGACCTTCATCAGAGCTCCGCTCACCACGCTGCCCTTGATGATGGTCCCTTCGGGGACCATAACGTTGGTTATTGCTGTTTGGATAATGCAGTCTTTTGATGGGATTTTCTGCAATGCTGTGCCTTCTTCATAGAACCTGGTTTTGGGTAAAGTATTTCTGTATTATATTTTTTTTGACCCATTCACTTGATTTTATATCTTTAACTTGTCCCTTTTATTCTTGTACTTTTCCATCTATTTTCAAACTAGTTATTATTTGACCAATTCTTAAGAGTAACACCCTAAACCCTACCTTCCCTTCTAACTATTGCCCGGCTCACTCTTGCCTTTTGCTTCTAAACCTTGAACAAATTATTTCTCCATGTATACTTCACTTTCTCAACTCCCATACCCTACTTGACCCTCTCTAATCAGGCTTCTGCACAGCATCCTCAACAGAAAGGGCACTTACCAAGGAAGCTAACGACCTTCATTTTGCCACATCTCTCCAATGCTGAGGTGTGCGCTTTATGTATGTACAGTGGTGTGAAAAAGAAAGTACACCCTCTTTTTGAATTCTATGGTTTTACATATCAGAACATAACAATCATGTGTTCCTTAGCAGGTCTTAAAATTAGGTAAATACCTCAGATGAACAACACATGACATATTACACCGTGTCATGATTTATTTAACAAAATAAAGCCAAAATGGAGAAGCCATGTGTGAAAAACTAAGTACACCTTATGATTCAATAGCTTGTAGAACCACCTTTAGCAGCAATAACTTGAAGTAATCGTTTTCTTTGACTTTCAGTCTCTCACATCATTGTGGAGGAATTTTGGCCCACTCTTCTTTACAACGTTGCTTCAGTTCATTGAGGTTTGTGGGCATTTGTTTATGCACAGCTCTCTTAAGGTCCAGCCACAGCATTTCAATCGGGTTGAGGTCTGGACTTTGACTGGGCCATTGCAACAACTTGATTCTTTTCTTTTTCAGCCATTCTGTTGTAGATTTGCTGGTTTGCTTGGGATCATTGTCCTGTTGCATGACCCAATTTCGGCCAAGCTTTAGCTGTCGGACAGATGGCCTCACATTTGACTCTAGAGTACTTTGGTATACAGAGGAGTTCATGGTCGACTCAATGACTGCAAGGTTCCCAGGTCCTGTGGGTGCAAAACAAGCCCAAATCACCCCTCCACCACTGTGCTTGACAGTTGGTATGAGGTGTTTGTACTGATATGCTGTTTGGTTTTCGCCAAACGTGGCGCTGTGCATTATGGCCAAACATCTCCACGTTGATCTCGTCTGTCCAAAGGACATTGTTCCAGAAGTCTTGTGGTTTGTTCAAATGCAACTTTGCAAACCTGAGCTGTTATGCCATGTTCTTTTTAGAGAGAATAGGCTTTCTCCTGGCAACCCTTCCAAACAAACTATACTTTTTCCGTCTTTTTCTAATTGTACTGTCATGAACTTTAACATTTAACATGCTAACTGAGGCCTGTAGAGTCTGAGATGTAACTCTTGGGTATTTTGCAATTTCTCTGAGCATTGCATGCTCTGACCTTGGAGTGAATTTGCTGGGATGTCTACTCCTGGGAAGATTGGCAACTGTCTTAAATGTTTTCCACTTTTGAATAATCTTTCTCACTGCAGAATGATGGACTTTAAATTATTTGGAAATTTGTCTTATAACTCTTCCCAGATTGATGGGCAGCAACAATTGCTTCTCTAAGATCATTGCTGATGTCTTTCCTCCTTGGCATTGTGTTAACACACACCTGAATGCTCCAGACCAGCAAACTGCTAAAATTTAGGCTTTTATAGATGTGGTCACACTTGCTAAGTAGCAGACAGGTGCTGCTAATCAAATGCCCTTGATTAATTGATCATCAGCATCTTAATTCCTATGGAAGCAGTAAGGGTGTACTTAGTTTTTCACACATAGCGTCTCCATTTTGGCTTTGTTTGTTAAATCATGACATTGTGTATTATGTCATGTGTTGTTGTTCATCTGAGGTTGTATTTACCTAATTTTTAGACCTGCTAAGGAACAGATGATTGTTATTATGTCCTGATATGTAAAACCATGGAATTCAAAGAGGGTGTCCTTTCTTTTTCACACAACTGTATGTATGTACATAACCAATAAAAAGTTTATTTGTATAAAAAAGTTTGTTTGTAAAACTGTGCATACATTATTTAGAATTCAACAAAAAGTGAGGTTATTGGTAGGGGGTGAATACGTCTGCAAACAAACGTGCGTACGGTGGTTTTCAGACGTATTCGCCCCCTATCAATAGTCTCACTTTTTGCTGAATTATAAATAATGTATGCACAGTTTTACAAACAAACTTTTTTTTGTTTAATATAAAGCTGTAGTGGTTAAACAAAATACTGTTCTATGAGGATATGGTAAAATGTCAGCAAAGGAAATATGCAACCAGTAAATTTAATTTTGCACAAGTATTCTGCCCCCTAAGTCAGTAGAAATAATAACTTTATTTCAGATAGTGCTTTTCTCTCAATGGGACTGAAAGCGCGTCACAATCACAGCACAGTGCGCGCTACGCAGCACATAGCATTGTTACAGACACAGTCCCTGCCCCGTAGAGCTTACAATCTATGATTTTGTTGCCTGAGGCACAGTGAGATAAAGGGATTTGCCCAAGGTCACGAGGACCTGACACAGAGAGTTGAACCAGGTTCCCCTGATTCAAACTCTGTCTTCCCACCAGTACTTGGTAGAAGCCCCTTTTTGCAGCAATTACTGGCGAGTCTTTTTGAATAGGTCGCTACCAGCTTTGCACAGTCGGATGGTGAAATGTTTATGGGAAAATGGATCTAGTTCTGATTAGTGTGTTGGGGATTGTTGATGGACGGCAATCTTAGTCTCACCATAAATGTTCCATTAGATTAAAGTCAGGATTTTGACTGGGCCACTTCTTCAACCACTTGAGTGTGGCTTTGGCTTTGTGCTTCGGGTCATTGTCCTGCTGAAATGTGAATTTCCTCCCCAGTTTCAGAGTCTTGGCTGAACTGGAACAGGTTTTGCTCAAGGATTCGCCTGGGTTTTGCACCATCCATTCTCCCCTCTCTCCTGACAAGCTTCCATGCAGCCTAGGACATTTGGTTGCGGCCATTTTCCCGTGACCAAATGAGCACAGCACTTCGCTGTGACTCACCCCACTGCTGGGACATGTTGCCATCGGCTACTTCACCGCTAAGGTAACTGTCTAAACGCCCTACCCTAAGCCTAAAAACCCCTACCCCAACAGCTACAACGCCTTCAATTAACCTCCTAACCCGTAAAACCTACCTTAAAAGCGTCCGACAGCGGGGATTCCAGCGGCGGGGTCGGCTGTGGTGCAGGGTCCGTCTGCGGCCGACCGCCAGCAGCAACTTGGTCGCGGCGAACCAGCCACGGCCTAATATTCCATTCCACTTCCCAGTCCCCGCTGAAGAGAAGCTTGCCCATAACATGTTGCCACCACCATGCTTGACAGTTTGGGTGGTAATGAGTCGGTGTTTACACATCAACAATAAGCCTGTCCCTACACAAAGCTGGACTGTATGGACTGTATGGACGGGTGACAAGAACGAAGACATTACACACACACACACATGCGGAAAAAGGTTTTGTGATCAGACGAGACAACAATTGAACTTGTTGGTCTAAATTCCAAGCGTCACATCTGACGCAAGCCCAACACTGCACATTAAACCACTTTATATGCTTTGGCCACATTAAATGGTATCCAGCTGTTTAATTTGGGCAGTCAAACATACAGTACAAACAAGAAATAGAAAATAATTCTAATTGTTCAATATCCTGAAGACTTATTATCTGACCAGCAATTTAATGATTTTGTTTTCTCAGTTTCATCTTGTGAATCATGGCCCAAGTGATCCCGAAACGCGGCCGTCCAGTGCGGCTTTCACCCACCACAAGACAGAACCGGCGTAAGGAATCCATTAAGAAATCGCACGCCAGTCGTATCAATCTTGGAGGTGCTTTCGATGAATGGATGGCTTTAAAAGATGAGAAGGGTTTCATGATGCATGAAGAGTTAGCATTTTACCTAATTAATACTTTAAGGTACGAATTTCACATTTATTATCGCACTTATATATTCGTTTATTTATGTAATAAACTATATTAGGGTTTTTCTAAGTCCAGGAGTGCCTACATTCATTTTTGCTTGTATTCCAGTTTCTTGCCGATTACACCCACGTGTGTGTGTGTGTGTGTGTGTGTGTGTGTGTGTGTGTGTGTGTGTGTGTGTGTATCTACAGTATATCTGTCATACAATCAAATGTTCATTTTTTTTTAAATACTGTATAAGAATCGTGTAGATAAAAATGTATGGTTTTGTTAAATTCTTTAACATTTTTATTTCATTTGTTTTCCAGGAAATTTGAAGCACTGCAGCAAGATGGTAAGTTAACTATATTTTATTTATCATTATCACAGTATTACAATTTTTTTTCCTTTTTTATTGTTGTTGTTTTTTTTTCTTCATGTTAATAGTTAAACCAACAGGACCTGGATTAATCAACAACTCAGCGGAACTATCACAAGATATAAATATGACGGAGTCTGCAGATGGTATTAAACAGGAAGAAAGTGATTTCTCTGTTGGCTCAGAGCAAGTTATAGAGGTTTCTGACACGCCACCGTTGGAAACACACAGTGTGAAAGAATGTGTTCCCGGACCCAGTGGAATACCTTCCCCAACAAGTCCACAAGTACAAAGAGGGCCGTTGACCGTAACTTCTAAACCATTAGCAACATACATGATGAGACCTGTTTTGAGAAGTAACACGTGAGTGACAGTTTTTTGTAACTATTTTTGAAAAAATATTTGACTGATATTGTTACTTTTGCAATTCATGTTTTAAATATATATATATATATATATATTTTTAGCTGCAAAATTGAGGAAACGGATGATGAATATAATTCAGAAGATTATGATGACCCTTTGACGCCAGAACAGTATGTATGAGCAGGGCCGCCAACAGAAATATTGGGGCCCAGGACAAATTAAAGGAGCATGGTTTCCCCCTTCCCCCACCAGAATGACATGAGGGCCTGGAAAGGGTAGTTGTGGGCCTGGAAGGGGTAGTTGTGGGCCTGGAAGGGGTAGTTGTAGGCCTGGAAGGGGTAGTTGTGGGCCTGGAAGGGGTAGTTGTGGGCCTGGAAGGGGTAGTTGTGGGCCTGGAAGGGGTAGTTGTGGGCCTGGAAGGGGTAGTTGTGGGCCTGGAAGGGGAAGTTGTGGGCCTGGAAGGGGAAGTTATGGACCTGGGAGGGAGGAGGATGGGTAGGGAGAGGGGGTAGGAGGAGGTGGGAAATAGAAATAGAGTGAGATAAGGAGAAGGGAAGAGGACGGGGAAAGAGGGAGGACGGGAAGGAGGAAGGAGAGAGGATGCGGGGAGGGGGTTGGGATGGGGGGGGGGAAAGAGGAAAGAGTGACACACAGGAGGGCTGCTCTGGAGCACTGTGACCTACGTAAGTTGCCTCTAGATCTTTGTGCTGGAAGGTGCACACAGAGGAGCCTCCCTTCCACCTGTCTACAGCAGGAGTGCACAAACTTTTCTTGCTGCCTCCTCTCTTCCGTTCTTGCTCACCCCTTACCTCATGTTCGGCGTCAAATGACTTTGCGGGGTTGTGTGACGTCACGTGACCCACAGCGTCATTTGATGTCACGTTCCCATGGCAACGGTTCATGTGGCGTGACGTCATTTGACGCCGCGTTGCCATGGGGACGTGTCCTGAGCCGGCTGAATCTCGGTAAGTAGAGGTTGCAGAGGCCTTGCGCGGTCCCCTGGCATTTAATTTAAATGCCTTGGGGAAGAGCGTGGGACCTCTGCAACCACCCACGCCCCCCCCCCCCCCCCAAAAAAATCTCACACCCCTGTTCTACAGCATGCTGTTTTTGACAGGTACCTCCGAGAACACCTTCCAGGAGGACGTCTCTGGATCAGGACACATGGTAGGATTGCAAGCACGGGGCCCAAGCCCCTTTACACACCGGGCCCAGGACGGGTCCTGGCTGTTGTTCACCCCCCCAGCCCCCTCTGTCGGCAGCCCTGTGTATTATAATCAAAATAAGTCTCATCAATGTTATTTACTATAATATTTGAAATACCTTTCTATATATTTTTCTATTTTCAAAAGGATGCATCTACTAGACACTACGCTGGAGGATAGAGATCCGGATTTTGTCATTAGTGATGAAGACTCTGATGAGGACTCTGATGAGGACATGTCAGACTTATCCCCACCCCCCCCAAAAGAGTACTCTAAGTACTCATACCTACATTCAGATGTTCAGCAATTTGCAAAGATGAAATGCCACATTGTCTATGAGGAATGTTTGGTGGTTCTTCTGCGCATGGCTTTCCCAAGATGTTTCCATAAACCGTGTGATGAAGAAGTAATCATTACTGTGAAGACCGTGAGCACAGCAGCTCATGTGTTCGTAACATGTGCAAGTGGGCACCTGTGGGAGTGGTGGTCCCAGCCACTTCTGCAGAAATCTCCACTTGCCAATTTCATGTTGTCTTCTGCCATAGTGCTAAGCGGCAACAATTTTGCCAAGATTGCATTATTCTTCAAATTTCTAAACCTGTCATGTGTAGGACCAACTGCTTTTAATTCTTTTCAAAGACATTACATCGTGCCTTCCGTCAGCAAGTACTGGGCCAACATGCAGCAGGACATTTTAGGCAAATTCAGCAGGCCCATTACTATTATGGGGGATGGAAAAAACAATAGTCCTGGACACAGTGCAAAGTTCCTGACCTACACGTTCATGGAGTATGAGACCAAGGAGATTGTGGACGTCAATGTAGTGGATGTAAGAGAAGCCCATGGAACGTCGGCAAACATGGAGCTGATAGGTTTCCAGAGAGGTTTGCAGCACCTCCTTAATAATGGCGTTACGGTGACCGAGATTGTGACAGATTCTCACATCCAAATATTGGCTTTTCTTGGTAAGTTGGCTATATGGACATATATACTCTTTGCGTTCATAGATAAACTTGTAACATTCATGAAAGCTTTGTATTTTTTTTTAAAGGTAAAAATTACCCTCAGATAAAGCACCAAATTGATATGTGGCATGCTAGCAAGGCTTTGTGTAACAGACTGCTAAAGGTACGTTCTACGCTTTAATTTTTTTTATGCAACCATATAAAGTATTATTTTTTAGGACCATGCTTTATCTTTTATTACAGGCTGCAAAATGTAAAAACAATATGGATTTGCTGCCGTGGATTGACTATATTATCAATCATTTCTGGTATTCATGTTCCACGTGCCATGGAGATGTCATTGTTCTTGAGGTATGCTTACCAGATATACATTTGAGTATTTATTACTTACAAATACTTGGTTTAATGTCTACATACTTTATCCACAGTCTTGCTGGCGAGGTATCCTCTATCACACTATCAATGTACATGAATGGCCTACAACTATACCCGGAGAGGTTAATAAATGTGAGCATGATCCCATCGAAGGGCAAGAACAGAATTGGCTGAAACTCGAGTCACCCTCACACAGCGCATTGGCTGAAGTTGTGAACAATAAGTGGATAATGCGCAAGCTTCCCTATTTTACAAATGCTCGGTATGACTAGCATAAAAATAATTAATACCAGGACGAATGTTTTGTGAGGCAATTGTAAAATATCCTTGGTGCTATCTTACAGGTCAACAAGGGAACTGGAGTCTTATCACAGTCATTTACTGTACACGGCAAAGAAGATGGCTTTTGAGTAAGTTTGTTTTGTTTAATTTATAACCAAAACCCCCAAATAATGAGTGATTTATTGTATTTTTTTTTCTGGACATCTTCCCATGGCAGCATACACTATAGGATAATGCCCCTCTTATTGGAAAACCAGGAAAAGCATCTTCCATCAAATCTGCTAGAACTAAAAGCAGTACAAAGGGCCCAGAAGCTTTCCAATACCAGATAAGAGGTGGCTGTATAAAAATAGAATCAGACAACAGGTCAGTTGTCAAGTATATAGCCAAGCAAGGAGGAACCAGGAGCAGAAAGCTGATGAACCTCACAGCAGAAATCCTCTTTTGGGCAGAACGCCACTTGTCGGGAATTACAGCCATACATATCCCAGTATTAGAAAATGTCACAGCAGACTTTCTAAGTCGGAACATCATACACTCAGGAGAATGGGCATTAGATCCACAGGTGCTTCAAGAACTGGTAGAGCGATGGGGTCAGCCAGACATAGATCTCATGGCGACACATCAGAACCGCAAGGTAAGGAACTACTGTGCCAGACAGTTTCATCCAAGCGCACAAGGTACAGATGCTCTCAGTTTCAAATGGCACTTCAAGTTGGCATACCTGTTCCCTCCAATTCCCCTAAATCCGAAAACAATCAGGAAAATCAGGGAAGACCAAGCAGAGATGATATTCATAGCACCATACTGGCCAAGAAGGCTTCGGTTCACACACTTGGTAAATATGGCAGTAGATACACCATGGCACATACCAGATCGCAAAGGGCTAATGCGACAGGGTCCAATATGTCATCCGAATGCCAAACAATGGGCCTTGACGGCATGGCGATTGAGCGGGAAACATTGAGACTGAAGGGTTGTTCAGACAAAACAATCCAGACCCTTTTACAAGCAAGGAAAAGTTCCAAATCGAAAGTATACCATAGAATCTGGCTTTGCTTTCGCGATTGGTGTGAAAAAGAAAAAGAAAATTTCCTTTCACCTAGAATTGTATCTATAGTGGAGTTCCTGAAAAAGGGATTTGAGAAAGGTCTCAGTCTCAGCTCATTGAAAGTACAGGTGTCTGCACTATCAGCCTTGTTGGCAAGAAATCTGGCATTGGAAAGATTTGATCATCAGGTTCTTGCAGGCAGTTAAAAGATTAGGGCCTCAAATCAAGAACAGGGTACCTACATGGGACTTGTTCCTAGTATTGGATGTACTAACAGCACCTCCATTTGAACCTATACAGGAGATAGGCTTAAAATGGTTATCATCGAAAATGGCGTTTTTGATAGCAATCACCTCAGCAAGGAGAGTGGGAGAACTACAGGCTCTATCAGCCAAGGAACCATTCCTAGTCATACATCAAGACAAGGCAGTTCTCAGACCAGTGCATCAATTCCTGCCAAAGGTTGTATCACAGTTCCATATGGATCAAGAAATTGTGATTCCGTCATTCTGTCCAGAACCAAAGAACAAGAAAGAAGAAAGAGTACACAAATTAGACGTTGTAAGATGTCTAAAAGTGTACCTGGAAAGGATGCGAGATATCAGAAAGTCAGACAGACTATTCATCATACCAGAGGGACCGAAGAAAGGTCAAGCAGCATCAAAGACAACAATTTCCCAGTGGATAGTGTCTTGTATTATAAAGGCTTATGAAAGCAAAGGACAAGATAAACCTTTGAACATTAAAGCTCATTCTACAAGGGCCATGTCTACTTCATGGGCATTTAAAGCCCAGGCTACACCAGGACAGATATGCAAAGCGGCAGTCTGGTCCTCATTCAATACATTCTTGAAATACTACAGACTAGACATACAATCATCAGCTCACGCAAGCTTTGGTCGTAGAGTGTTAGAATCTGTAGTAATATAAAGTGTTAAGTGTATTAATAAAGGTCAAACTGATAAGGCATTAACTGGTGGTGTTTATTCTGGTGTATCCCTCCCTAAAATTTTCACTGCTTGGGTATGTCCCAAAGGTGCCCACTGCCAGGGTGATCAGGAAAGAAGAAAATTTAAAACAACTTACCGTAATTTTCTTTTCCTGGAACCGTGGCAGTGGGCACATAGGCATTAGACATATACAGGGAGGGCAACTATGTGCCCACTGCCATGGTTCCAGGAAAAGAAAATTACGGTAAGTTGTTTTAAATTTTCTTCTTCCCTCCCAATTGTGAGAGGTAGGAATTGCTACTGTGTTTAGGTGCCCTATTTTCTGTGCCTTCATTTGGAATCTGAATCGTTTTGAAAGATGTCTCGGGCTCTAGTACAACCAGACAATGTTAAAGACGCTAAGACAAGTGCTCCACAAAT
Source organism: Ascaphus truei (assembly GCF_040206685.1). Taxonomy (NCBI): domain Eukaryota; kingdom Metazoa; phylum Chordata; class Amphibia; order Anura; family Ascaphidae; genus Ascaphus; species Ascaphus truei. Next base: position 126,369,756 of record NC_134488.1, read on the forward strand.
TTGCTCCTCGCTAAGAAATGCACAAAATTGAAGTTCAGTAAGGAATGTGGCTTGTTACCACATCATTATGTGGCTCAAAAATGCAGGCCTTGCATCAAGAATGATCTTTTCTGATCCCTTTTTGCTGGAGTCGGTCTCAGTATATGACTTTGTGCCATCAGTCTTTAATGTAGACTGCATTGATTATTGGTTATTCTTGCTGATCGAGGACCCAAAAAACTACCCTGATGGACGGCTGGTTAGCGTTATGAGACCCTATGGAAAGCAAAATGGAAGCTACATGTAATAAAAAATATTATGGACACAGAAGCAGGCCAGGCCAGGACACTCGGGCTTTTGGATGCAGAGCGTGGAGCAAGATTATCCCTCGGGAACATGTAGAAGATTGTTACAGACGTGACTAGCTTCCTTGAAACTTGCAATAGATTTCTATTGTGACTGTTCTAGTAATGTTATTTGAAGCCTGACGAAAAGGCTTGAGGCCCTGAAATGTTGCTTATTTGCAAATATGTGCCCTGACGTTTCTGTAAGCTAGAAACTTTGAGAAACATTTTTATCAAAATTAAGAACTTTAAAAAGAAGCCACAAGGATCATGTGAGTTTACTTTTAAATACTTACAGTATTATTTTGCTGAGTGCTAGTCCAACCTCAAACAAACGTGTTAAAAGCTTTTCTCCTACCGGTGTGGGTGCAGGACCTGAGCACCAGATCACAACAGTTGTGAAGAACAGCTGAGTGGGTGAGTGCAAGTTGAACTTCGTTCTTTTTGGGACACCAAAAATGTGGTTACCCAAAGGTTGTACAAACATTCAAAAGGATGGAGAAGTGACAGATGATCATCTTATTTTAACATTTCACTTTTGAGGCTTACAAATCGGATCCATTTGGGGGTACACGTTCACATGTGGTGTTCTCGCCTAACTGAAGCGGCACATTCCATGGTGGTTTAATTTATAAAGGCAGTGGAAAGATTAAAACCAGTAGTTTGACAATCGATAATGCCAGGAGACTTTGGACATTTTCAGAGTCCAGACATTACACTTGTTGAACAGAAGAATTTAGGAAGACGGACAGTTTCTTTTTTGGACTCTTAAGGCAGGTTTTAAAGCTGAATAACCATTACATCTAGGTGGATAACAGAATGCATTTGTCTGGAATATAGGCAAGTGAACCCCCAAAGTTTTGAATAATGGGTGCGAGGAATGTTTGTCATACAACAGCCTTTTATTCAGGTCCCAAACACAGGGACCGCACACCAAACTTTATACAACATTGTAATGTTTCTTTATTTCTCAATTGTATGCGCTTCTATGAATGCCCACTCTTATATTTCCCTCCGAGTGTTCTCTTGGTTGCTTAACTCTTCTGAGATCTGGTCCCCATTCGTTCTTCTGGTCGAAATATCCCTCTGTATTATCCCGGTAATGCAAGCCCATTGGGACTCCTAGCGGGACCTGGCCAAGGGACGCTAATACCTTTTTGGTCTTTGCGGTAACTGCCACTTCCCTGCAGCCGGAGTGGACTGTTAATGCAGATCCACGGTTAGAGCCGATTCGCCGGCACACGGGAGTCCTCGTTATGGAGGCCCGCTGTAGCATACCATTTGCATACTTCAAAGCTTATATTGGACTCCCTTAATCTTCTTATGCCTGACTTAAAAGGGCTATCCCTATCTACAACCTGATAAAAAGGGAGGCCTGGTCTGTGCTATTACTTTATAAACATTACTTATCCACTCTCCTGAGGCTCTTCTACTCTGTTCTCCTTGAACCTAACCTCGAACATCCCCTCCCTTTTTATATACACTTTGTGATGTTATGACCCATGACCATATAGGGTGGGGTCCGGTAGACGCTAACCTTTTAAAGGGGGTGGGGAGTGTTTACATGTATTATATTTATCTTACTACCATTTTTTAAGCTTTAATATTATACTGGTGCCCCTTTTGTATTTCTTATTTAGGATTATGATTTGGTTTTGAAATAACTCGATGCTACAAAGTACAGGGGTTCCTGAAAGGATATTCTCTCTGTGATGATAGGGGCAGCCAGGCACAGCACATTACATGTTAAGCCCACTGCTTGCTCATACCTGTCAAGATGGCGACCGAAGTATTGGATTAGAATGGCTGTCTAAGTGTAGCCAAAATGGCTGCCAAGCATGGTTCATATGTGTTCCCTAAGTTAGTCATCTCTAACGACACTTTTTATTTGGTGTTTTTTGTTCACTATGCATTTTCTGTAGGATTCATTGTATGTTGGGCCCGTGACCCACTTAGTGAGGCCAGCATACAATGAATCCAAAGACTGTCCATTACATTGGGCCAGGTGCAGTGTTTAGACAAAGAGGAGTTGAGCTGGAAGTGCTTTCCTGATGGGAGAGTGTACACTTAAAGCCGGAGTCTTCCCTCCCCAGTAGTAAGGCATCTTGCCCTCTGGGAGGTTTGGAGTTGAAACCGGAGAGCAATGCCTGTTTCTAGCCCCGTCGGCTCATACCCTATTGGCCAGTTCATATTGCCCCGACCTTGGGGACATTCTTCAGCAATGTACCAGCTACCAAGTCCTGTTTGGTACATTGAGGATAAGCCCCTTGCCTCTGATTTCATTCAGTGAAAACAAATTCTTCCCTGATTGGTTGGCACCCGGTTTTCCATGTTTTCAGATAGAGGCCGGGGTCCATATAAGCCGATCGGAGTTCCACACTCATTCATGGTTGACCTCTGTGTCATCGACAAACTGGAAATCCAAATAGTGACCCGAGATGCTGTGATCCCTCGTAACTGGTATAGCCTGAGACTGATGGATTGTGGAGACATCCTGGCTAAACTAGCTTCGGCAGCACCTAGTCAGCTTGGAGTCACCATAACCTAGTTTCTGGTGAGTTATGACTGCTTCTGTTGCTCAGTTGGCTCCGGACCGAATTAACCTTGTTTATTTAACGCCTTCATTCTGTCTGGTGATTGTGATACTGTTATAAAAGTTTAATCTCCCGAGACACAATTGTGTGCTGGTACCTACCTTTTAGGATGAGGGGGCATATTCCCATAGCATGTGCTGCCATGGGAGGCTGCAGGAAAATAACATAACATTAAAGTAAATGCTCTTTGTTTGTTTTTTTAGGAACAATGCATATCTGACTCACACCCTTTTAACAGCCATCGACTATAATCATCACCTTGGTCGTAAATATTTGCTGAACCCTGATGGATCTAAACGGTAAGAATGAACATATGAATTTGAGGACTAACCATTTTACAGGCTGAGTTTAAGCATATCAAACACAGAGAATGAAGGTTCCATGTTACATAAACAATTCTCTTTTCTTGCAGACATAGAAAATACTACTCAAAAAAGAGGAAGCGCTGGACTTCTGTGCCGCTGAAATGTGCCAAAACCTATGCCTACATTCCAGTTATTATGAATGACATCCTCCAGAGAAGACTGTCTGACAATGTACCAATTAATAGAGCAGCGCAACGAGGTGGAGATGATCCTCACAATACAATTCAAAACTGTGCATCTGTGCAATGTCCCAGTGTCAAGATCGAGCAGCGCAAACCGAAAATGTTTCCAAGATCACAACACAGTCAGGACAAAGCATAGTCTAAAATATCGATACAATGCGGAATAAACTTGAAAGGACAATGGTAGCTCTCCCATGGATTCTAATCGCATTTAATAAGCTTTGATAGCTTATTATCATAGCTGTATGGAATCTTACCCTAAAACTTGACATTTATTTTAATTTACCAATTATATTTAATTGTTTGTTTTTAGTCAACTGTTAAGTTTGTATGGGGTACAGAAATAAGAAGGGCCTTCGGTCACCCGTGAGGGACAGCAGCTATCCATCAGTCATGAGCTCATCAAAGTGAATTTTAGAAGCTTTATCTCTCGTAGGCTGTTATTTTCTCCATTGTCAGTATGTGCCCGACTTTATTTTTTATTTTAAATATGTACTTCTGGTATCAATTGCTTGTTCCAGCAAGTGGCTATACAGCATCTAACAGTGAAAAAAATTATATTATTAACGTATAAGATATTCTAAGCAGTCATGTAGAAGAGACAACCAAGAGTCAGTGTGGCAAGCACGGGACAAGACCACCAGGTGTGAGAGAGCCGTGCTGTCCACACCCACGAAAACATAACACAGAATTGGTGCCATTGATGGCGTTCGTACGCACAGGGGCAATGTACCATCCGAACAGCATCTTATAGGCATTTTCTTTGGTAACTGAGGAGAGAGGTAAATGTTGCTGCCTAACAGATGTCATTCGATTCCTCCAGCTCTGGGTTCATCCAACTCTACCTCCCACTTTAGCATATACTGTATGGGCATTTATTCTCTGGCGATGTATTCAAAAGTAGTTGGTAAATCAGGGAAATCAGCTGCTTCTCACGATCTAGAATCATCTACGCCTTCAAAATAGGTGGCAGTGGCCGGGAAATTATTGTCATGAGAAAATGATTAACTTGCAGATACCTGAAAATCTCTTTCAAAGGTAGTTCTTTATTCTCATGGAGGTCTGGAAACCTTATGATCTGTGGCCCCGCCATGCCTGGAAAGAAGGCTGCACCCACCCAGGAGCAAATTTAGCTTTGTGAAACTAATTCCTAAATTCTTGAAGGAACGTTGAAGCCTAAATGTATGATTATCCCAGAGGTCGAGGAGATGTTTTATCGTTGGACAGGACAGCGAGGACCCATGCCAAATATTCTTTTCCAACCACATTAGTTAATTATTGTTGGTAAGGGAGCTGATAGCATTCACTATGTCGACCCAGCTTCTTGTGTTGTTGTTAGAATTACAAAGAAGCAGCTGGGCCAGCTGAGATGCCTGCAAATATTTCAATTGATTTGGAATTGCCAATCCATCCACTGGTGGGACTCCATCCTAGCTCTCCTACCTCCCCATATAAATCTGGTTATGCTTCACTGCATATCCTTTTTCAATGTTCGCCACTGGGATCGGGAGTGTATGTAACATGTACAGTAGTCTGGGCAGCAGATTCATTGAGACCAAAGCTATTCTGCAATCCAGGAAATGCAGTATCTATTCTATGTTTCTAAGTTGGTCTTTAAGAGCCTCATGGGTGTGGGATAGTTTGTCCTGTCCAGTGGTGGAAGGATTTTGTCAGATTTATCCACAGATAGGGAAGGGAGTCTTTCTGCCATGATACATTGAAGTTATATTCAGCAGTTTGATCAGGTTTTCCAGAAGATTGATATTTAGGTTCAGCAATTTTGACTGATGTTAAAACCAGAGAGTGATCCAAATGGACATTTTGTAGTCATTGTTCCTTATTGGGATACCTTATCAAGACTGAGCCATCCTGTAAGTGAATAGCGTGGATATTATGCATGGTGAATGTACCTCTCAATTTTCTGGCTAGCACTGTATTTGCTTTGTTGCTGTGCTCATAAAATGTTAGGGAATCCCAGCACATGGCTTATTCTGTCTTTTAGATTGACATACATTGAGTTTTGCCTGGACTAATATTTTCTGTTAAAAGTGGCCACCCTAATGTCTTTCCTTCTACTAGTTTAGATCGAGTGAGCGTGCATTGATGCCTTGCAGTATGTGCTTTTTCCTGTATTAGGCCACTAATTATTTCCCCTCAGAAGAAAGACTTATGTGCCTCCCAAAAGGGTATGGAATTTCTGGGGAGCTATTTGTATCGGAAGAAAAACTTCAGATACGCCACAAGCTGCTGCACAACCTCTGGGGCACATAATAATGATGTGTATAATCGACATTTGGGGGTGGCGGAAGAGTCAACCGCAAGATTGGAGATGGATATCAATCCTGGCGTGGTGTGACCATGTGAGAATGGAAATACAAGCCTGAGCTAACTGAAAAAACAGACCTGCATCTATGTGAAACAAATTGATGTGAGAGTAGGCGTTGTAATGTGTGGAAAAAAATGTGTAGTCCTGGGCCGTAGGGTAAAGTGTTCTCCAGCGGAATCGGACATTTGGTCGCAACCATCTAGCCGTGACCAGGTCTTTGGATGTGGAAGGACCCTTCCTCGCCACCGGACACTCATCACTGGCAGCATTGCCAAGGAAAGTTAATTGAAGGGGTTTTAGCGGTTAGGGGGTTAATAGCGTTAAGATTTGGAGCTTTTAGGCTATGGGGTTAAGGTTAGGGACTTACCTTGGCGGCGAAGCGCCCCGGCGGAGAGATGTTCCTTCGGCGGGGTGAGTGGTGGCTAAACACTGGCTGAGATTTGGTTGCGGCAAAATGGCCACGACCACATGTCCTATGCCGTTCTCCAGATATCCAGAGCCGCAAATCCTTCATATGGTCTAAAAGAATTTTCGGGTCTTTGGGCGTTTTCCAGCCGGTTAGTGTTACTTCCCCTCCCGACCTATATCTAGTAAGGTCTGTCAAAGTCACCCCCAACAATCATGGTGCCTCTCGCCATGTCTCAGTGTGGGGAAAAATTGACCAAAAAAGGGGCCCTTTGCTTCGTTTGGTGCATGTAGGTTGGCCAATGTGACTTGCCCCTCAGAGAAATAAATCTGCCCTGCGTATCCTTAACCGCCTCTGGTTTGAAGGGAAGGGTGTTATTAAAGATTGCTACTGTTTTTTTCAGAGGCGGATGAAAGAAAAACCTGTGATAATTGTTTGTGAAAATATAATATATGCTAAAGACCAGCGCTAACAAGTATATACCAAATAAAACCTCAAAATGTAATATAATATACAAATATGTTGTTAATAAAGTGCAATGTGCAAAATTGTTTCAATCTACTGTGAACATCAGTTAGACATTAGTTAGACACAACATACATAATATTATGTCTAACAATATTACGATTAAGAATATCTCACTTCCCCTGCAGCTTTAAGGACAGTACTGTCATCACTACAAGACTTGGAAAAGTTCAATGTAGATCTTTAGAGCAAAAAATGCCTATAACGCCTGGCAGAGAAAGAAAAATAGTGCAAAAACGTATGTTCAAAGTGAAAATATTCTGGGGGGAAAAGAAATTGATATGTAACATTCACAAACCAATTTCTTTAGATATACTCTTGGATAGTATGAATGGATTCGTTTCAGGATATCCTCACAAGTCTTCGCTTGCGTCAACACTTCCTCAGGGGTACCTTAGGAATCATTGGTGAAACGCGTAGGGGAGGGCCAAGTAATGCGATAGTGACTGAGGCTGAGTTGGCCCAGCTGAAGAGCAAAGATCTCCCGGAGTGCCGCCCACAGATTCGGTAGCCAGGGTGCTGCAAAGTGAGATTAGCGGACATCACGTAACGCCAAAGTGGCTGAAAGACTCGAACAGCGTCGTTGCGGTGAAGATTATCATGGTTAAAGCCCCTATCCTACATGCTTGAATCTAATGTTTTAAATGCCCGTGAAATGGAAGTAGGTTGTACCACCATTTTGTTCTTTATAAAAACAGTATTATGATACAGTAGATTTTTCTTTCTCTTCCAATTTTTTGATTCACTTCGAGGAGTGAAGAATTGTGGGTATATCCTGAAACAAATCGGTTCATACTTTCCAAGAGTATATTTTAAAACCAGAGACAACATGAAACACAGACAGAGCTCAGTGCACATCCAGCGAAACTTATACACGGTACAGTGCCTAAATATATATGTATAGATATCAAATAAATAAAATGATCTTTTAGTTTAACATTTTGGCCAAATTGTTGTAAGCCCCTGAGCCACTGCACGGCAGACCACGTTTCAAGGGTCCCTAACACTCATATAGATTCTTAATAACCTGTGCATTGCCAGGAAGAATGATTTATAATAAATCTCAAATTTAGTTGCAAAGTTCTAAGTCTGATTGAAGCTTTTATTAACCTGTACATTACCAGGAAAAGCACTCTGTATTAGATTTGTCACAATCACACTGTAAGCAAGCAAGTTCCCCTGAGAGTGGGAGATGCTATGGAGTGAGCTTTTAACCATTTAACCATTTATTTTTGGGGTCCAATATGAGCTTGTAGGTGTCCTGTATGTATCCAAGAGTATAGCCAGAGAAATTGGTTTGTGAGTGTTACATAGAGAGAATTTTATCTTTTTTTTTTTAATGGCTTGTAAAAATATGTAGGGATAGAACATCTGCTAATGCAGGGGCGCAAAGGGGTGTGGGAGATTTCCAAGGTGGGGCACGGCGGCTAGAGGTCCCACGCTCTCCCCAAAGGCATTTAAATGCCCGGGGACTGCGCAAAGCCCCTGCAGCTTCTACCAGGTCTTTGGCACTGCGTCGCCATGGTAACACTGCGTCATGACCCCAGGAGGGGGTATGTATGTCTCCTGAATGAATAGTATATTAGCTGCTTCTCTTTTATCGTTTTCAAATGCTAGCCAACACTTCCGTGGGCTATTAAAGCCTTTCACATTGGGAGAAATTACCTTAAATGGGCAATCCACACATGCAATTTTTGGGGCGAATGTTGTTTATTTTGATCATTGGATTAAAGCAGGGGTTCCCGTTGCTTAATCCCATTAAGTTCCGCTCCAGTGACCCTCTTGTGGAGTTACTGACCTCCGTAATTACTGCCAGTAGCCGCTCCGCTTGGCTACCAGTGTTCATGTAATGTTGGAGTTTCAACATTCCCGCGGGCCAATAGGAAGCTGTGACATCATCGGGTTCAGCTACCTATTGGTCCACATGACGCAGGAGCTTTAAAATTTGCCGAGATACCGACACCCTTATCTTGGGAAGCAGGGTGGTCTCACAGCTGAAATGATGGGATTCAGGTCCGGGAACGACCTGCCTCAATCCTGTATCAAATAAAAATACATAGAAAAAAAAAGGGCGTGGATGGCTCCCTTAATTGTAGACATGAGTGTGAGAAATGGATAGTATACATGTGGACTCCACCCCTTGGGGGGGGGGGGAGGGCAGTTGATCCCAACCACCAGGAAAACCTGAGCCTGTAGAAATGAAAGGAGCGGCAAGGGATGGGGAGATGAAGTATCTTATATGACAATACAGTAAGTATCTCTCCGCCCCCCTCTTGTTAAAATATGACATGGTATATTACAGAAAATATTAACCCCTTAGTAGCCAAGGGATCAACTAGTCATGTAGCTGACTACAAAGGGATTAATATAAACATAAACATACATTACCTTCTCCCCCTTGGCCACCATCGTGGCTACTAAAGCATTGCCATGCAATACTTTACTAACCGCTAAGGTAACCAAGGTGTTAGCCCCTCCCACCACCTCCCTTGGAGGCCTAATCATCCTTCCCGGGGCAACTACCCCTATCATGCACCCCTACCCACACACCCCAAACAAACGTACCACCCGCTAGACTAATGACTAATAGCCCTATTAGTGGTGGCCAAGGTGGATCGATGGATACAACATATATATACTATCTCTCCCCCTCTCTCTCTTCCACTTCTCCCAAGTCTCTGCCTCTGTCACCCCTCTCCCTCCCATCTCCCTCTCTCCCATCTTTCACCCCATATCTCCTCTCTCCCTCTTTCTCCTTCCTTCCCTCTCCCTACTTCACCCTCTCTCACTACCATCGCCTGTTCCCCCTCTTCTCCACCTCTCTTCCCTTCCTCTCTATCCCACACTCTTATCCCACCTCCTCCCACTCTCTCCTCCACCTTTCTTCCCACTCCTCCACTCTTCCCCCTCCAGTCTCCCTCTCTTCTCGCCACTCCCTCGCTCTCCTCCCCCCCCCACTCTCCTCCCCTCCTCACTCTTTCCTCCTCCACCTCTCTCCCACTCCTCCCCCCACCCCCTTATCCCTCTCTATCCTCTCCCCATCCCCCCTCTCCCACCTCTTTTCTCCCTCCCACTCTCTCCTCCCTTCTCGCCTCGTATCTCCTTCCACCACATCTCCCCCTCTCCCCTCCAAGGCCTTATCGCCTTCTTTCCCTCCCCCACCCAACCTCCACAGGGCCATATCTCGTTCTCTCCCCTTGCTCCTTAATTTGTTCTGGGCCCCAAGAGTTCTGTGGGTGGTCCTGCTAGAACCCCACACTGGCGGCTACTCTGAAGGTTCCATGAGCAGCAGCTCAGCACTTGCAAAGTCTTTGCCTCCTCTAGGGCATTACAGAAGTACAGTCAAGAAAATGTTGTGTATGTTTTTCTGTAATAATTTTAGAGCAGCAGTTTCGCCTGTTTTTTGTTTTTTTATATTGATTCACGTATGTAAATGGAACGAGGGATACTCCGGAGCTAACCGTGTTATTTTGTGCTCTACAGAGCCCCGGGTTCCAGTAATACTTATCAATGAAGCGCCAGGTTTAAAGCTGCAGACCAAACAATATCCTACATGTGTTTTTTTTTTTTTTTTTTTAATAAATCAGTTCTGTACTATGAGAAAATACTTGTAGCATTTTTTTTAAAGAACTCTGAATTACATTTTCAATGTATTATAATGTAATAAGCATTTTTTGTTTCTATAGCAACCATTAACAGCCCTCCGCCCTGCCCTCTTTCTAGCAGTTCATCAATTCTATCTAGTGACTGCCTGGTCACATGATCTTCCCCACAGAACTTTGCATCTTTGGTCCTCTTTTGCTGCTCTGACAGCCATTTATTGAACCCCCGAGCCGAATCTCTGCCGACGATCACAGGAGAACGAATCGATCAGCAACTTATCTAATTACTTGTTGTGTGGAGTGTATTGATGCACATATTAAAAGGGAAATTATTAGTTTTTTTAAACGTCAGCTTGGACTGCTGCTTTAAAATGATCTCTATAAACCCAATATGGCCTCTAAATCTCGCGGACTCCATGGGCCAATAGGAAGCCGCAATCGATGATACTTGTGCCCATACTGAACTATCCATGGAGGAGCACTGGTATATTGCCCAGTAATGGAGGTGTCCAGTATTGAACCGGACTGTCCTGTATTTGGAAACACTGTCCAGTCACAAATGAGAGGAAATACTGGACATGTATGTGTATACCGGTATTACCTCTCTGGGTGTGTATGTGTATACCGGTATTACCTCTCTGGGCGTGTATGTGTATACCGGTGTTACCGCTCTGGGCGTGTATGTGTATACCGCTGTTACCTCTCTGGGCGTGTATGTGTATACCGGTATTACCTCTCTGGGCGTGTATGTGTATACCGGTATTACCTCTCTGGACGTGTATGTATATACCGGTATTATCTCTCTGGGCGTGTACATGTATACCGGTATTACCTCTCTGGGTGTGTATGTGTATAACGGTATTACCTCTCTGGGTGTGTATGTGTATACCGGTATTACCTCTCTGGGCGTGTATGTGTATACCGGTATTACCTCTCTGGGCGTGTATGTGTATACCGGTATTACCTCTCTGGGCGTGTATGTGTATACCGGTATTACCTCTCTGGGCGTGTATGTGTATACCGGTATTACCTCTCTGGGCGTGTATGTGTATACCGGTATTACCTTTCTGGGTGTGTATGTGTATACCGGTATTACGTCTCTGGGTGTGTATGTGTATACCGGTATTACCTCTCTGGGCGTGTAGGTGTATACCGGTATTATCTCTCTGGGCGTGTACATGTATACCGGTATTACCTCTCTGGGCGTGTACGTGTATAACGGTATTACCTCTCTGGGTGTGTATGTGTATACCGGTATTACCTCTCTGGGCGTGTACGTGTATACCGGTATTCCCTCTCTGGGCGTGTATGTGTATATCGGTATTCCCTCTCTGGGCGTGTACGTGTATACCGGTCTTACCTCTCTGGGCGTGTACGTGTATACCGGTGTTACCTCTCTGGGCGTGTACGTGTATACCGGTATTACCTCTCTGGGCGTGTACGTGTATACCGGTATTACCTCTCTGGGCGTGTACGTGTATACCGGTATTACCTCTCTGGGCGTGTACGTGTATACCGGTATTACCTCTCTGGGCGTGTACGTGTATACCGGTATTACCTCTCTGGGCGTGTACGTGTATACCGGTATTACCTCTCTGGGCGTGTACGTGTATACCGGTATTACCTCTCTGGGCGTGTACGTGTATACCGGTATTACCTCTCTGGGCGTGTACGTGTATACCGGTATTACCTCTCTGGGCGTGTACGTGTATACCGGTATTACCTCTCTGGGCGTGTACGTGTATACCGGTATTACCTCTCTGGGCGTGTACGTGTATACTGGTATTACCTCTCTGGGCGTGTACGTGTATACCGGTATTACCTCTCTGGGCGTGTACGTGTATACCGGTATTCCCTCTCTGGGCGTGTACGTGTATACCGGTATTACCTCTCTGGGCGTGTACGTGTATACCGGTATTACCTCTCTGGGCGTGTACGTGTATACCGGTATTACCTCTCTGGGCGTGTACGTGTATACCGGTATTACCTCTCTGGGCGTGTATGTGTATACCGGTATTCCCTCTCTGGGCGTGTATGTGTATACCGGTATTCCCTCTCTGGGCGTGTATGTGTATACCGGTATTCCCTCTCTGGGCGTGTATGTATATACCGGTATTACCTCTCTGGGCGTGTATGTGTATACCGGTATTACCTCTCTGGGCGTGTACGTGTATACCTGTATTCCCTCTCTGGGCGTGTACGTGTATACCGGTATTCCCTCTCTGGGCGTGTATGTATATACCGGTGTTACCTCTCTGGACGTGTATGTGTATACCGGTGTTACCTCTCTGGGTGTGTATGTGTATACCGGTATTCCCTCTCTGGGCGTGTATGTGTATACCGGTATTACCTCTCTGGGCGGGTATGTGTATACCGGTATTACCTCTCTGGGCGTGTATGTGTATACCGGTGTTACCTCTCTGGACATGTAGGTGTATACCGGTGTTACCTCTCTGGGCGTGTATGTGTATACCGGTGTTACCTCTCTGGGCGTGTATGTGTATACCGGTGTTACCTCTCTGGGCGTGTATGTGTATACCGGTATTACCTCTCTGGGCGTGTATGTGTATACCGGTATTACCTCTCTGGGCGTGTACGTGTATACCGGTATTACCTCTCTGGGCGTGTGTGTGTATACCGGTATTACCTCTCTGGGCGTGTACGTGTATACCGGTATTACCTCTCTGGGCGTGTATGTGTATACCGGTATTACATCTCTGGGCGTGCATGTGTATACCGGTATTACCTCTCTGGGCATGTATGTGTATACCGGTATTACCTCTCTGGGCGTGTATGTGTATACCGGTATTACCTCTCTGGGCATGTATGTGTATACCGGTATTACCTCTCTGGGCATGTATGTGTATACCGATATTACCTCTCTGGGCGTGTATGTGTATACCGGTATTACCTCTCTGGGCGTGTATGTGTATACCGGTGTTACCTCTCTGGACATGTATGTGTATACCGGTGTTACCTCTCTGGGTGTGTATGTGTATACCGGTATTCCCTCTCTGGGCGTGTATGTGTATACCGGTGTTACCTCTCTGGGCGTGTATGTGTATACCGGTATTAACTCTCTGGGCGTGTATGTGTATACCGGTGTTACCTCTCTGGGCGTGTATGTGTATACTGGTGTTACCTCTCTGGACAGAATGACCTGACCGGCTTGGGGCACCAGGATTTCCTCAAGAAGAGCTGTTGCTAGGGGGCTGGGCAGCTTCCACCATCCTGATTGGCTCAATTAGCCAGCAGCAGACAATCAGGAGAAGGTGTTAGGTAGGTGTAGCCAAAGAGAGGAGGAAACATTATGGAGTGGAGCGAGATGTGTGTGTGTGTGTGTGTGTGTGTGTGTGTGTGTGTGTGTGTGTGTGTGTGTGTGTGTGTGTGTGTGTGTGTGTGTGTGTGTGTGTGTGTGGTGTTAGACAGGGCTGCAGCCTGAGTCCCACACTTTTTAACATCTACATCAATGAGCTCGCAGCAGCCCTAGAATCCTCCTCAGCACCTGGGCTCAACTTGGCTGGAACTGAGATTAAGTCTCTACTATACGCAGACGACCTGCTCTTGCTGTCTCCAACAGAACAAGGCCTCCAACAGAAACTGGCAATACTAGAAAACTTCAGCCAGACCTGGGCACTCTCTGTGAACCTAGAAAAAACCAGAATAATGGTATTCCAGAAAAAATCTAAAAAACATCCAACCAGATCGCAATTCACACTGGACGACAATGCACTGGAACAGACAGCGAGCTACACATACCTTGGTCTAACAATCAGCTCATGAGGGAAATTCAACCTGGCCATAAATACACTGAAGGAGAAGGCCCGCAGAGCATTCTACGCAATAAGGAAACAGATGTACCACCTCAAACCACCAATAAGAATCTGGATGAAAATATTCAACAGCATCATCACACCCATCCTTCTGTACAGCAGCGAGGTGTGGGGTCCTGTAACATACCCAGACTCCACAAAATGGGATACCAGCCCAACAGAAATACTGCACCTGGAATTCTGCAAGTACCTTCTCCAAGTACACAGGAGTACATCAAACAATGCATGCCGGGCTGAGCTGGGCCGCTTTCCTCTACTGCTCACGGTACAGAAGAGAGCACTGACATTCTGGGCTCACCTAAACACCAGCCACCCACAGTCTTACTGCCACAGAGCAATGCGAAGCCAGGACCTCCTCACTAAACCCTGTGCCATCAAACAATTTGTCCTCTCACTCCAAGGACAAAACCCCACACAGATCAACAACCTGCCGAAAAAAGAAATCAACTCAATCGCCAACGAAATGAAGAAGCAGTATGTGACTATGTGGGAAAATGATATCCAACGCTCAAAGAAGCTGGAAACCTACCACAGCCTACAGAGAGAATACACTCTGGAACCCTACCTGCTGAAGGTAACAGACCCAAAACAGAGACAGACCCTGAGCCAGTACAGAATAAGTGCCCACAGCCTAGAAATAGAAACAGGCAGACAGACAGAACTGGAAGCCCCGGGAGATGAGACTGTGCCAAGGAGAGGTAGAAGATGAAACACACTTCCTGTTACGTTGCACACAATACTCTGAAGTGAGGAGCGCCCACCTAGAGAAACTCAATGCTGCTATCCAGAACTTTAATAATATAGAGGAGAACCAAAAAATAGCGATCCTCCTGGGAGAAGATGAAACCACAGCAGAACTGGCTGCATACTATATCAGCACCTGCCACAAGCTGAGAGACGTCCACTAACCCCCACACCCCTGTGTGAAACTGTTACCCATATACCCTGCAATCATTATACCCTACCCCCTAATATTCGTGTAATTATTGTCCCCCACCCCCTATTATTCACGCTTTGGCAATACTGAAATGTTCTTTCGTCATGCCAATAAAGCTGATTTGATTTTATTTTGTGTGTGTTTTCTATGGCTGTCCTGTGGTGGTGGTGAGAATGACAGGGAGGGGGTGAGAATGACAGGGAGGAGGGGGGGTGAGAATGACAGGGAGGGGGGTGAGAATGACAGGGAGGAGGGGGGGTGAGAATGACAGGGAGGAGGGAGGGTGAGAATGACAGAGGAGGGGGTGAAAGCGACAGGGAGGAGGCGGGGCTGAGAATAACAGGGAGGAGGGGGGGCGACAATGACAGGGAGGAGGGGGGGTGAAAATGACAGAGGAGGGGGGGTGAGAATGACAGGGAGGAGGGGGGGTGAGAATGACAGGGAGGAGGGGGGGTGAGAATGACAGGGAGGAGGGGGGGTGAGAATGACAGGGAGGAGGGGGGTGAGAATGACAGGGAGGGGGGGGGGTGAGAATGACAGGGGGGGGGGTGAGAATGACAGGGGAGGGGAGAGGGTGAGAATGACAGGGAGGAGGAGGGGTGAGAATGACAGGGAGGAGGGGGGGTGAGAATGACAGGGAGGAGGGGGGGGGGTGAGAATGACAGGGAGGAGGGGGGTGAGAATGACAGGGAGGAGGGGGGGTGAGAATGACAGGGAGGGGGAGGGGTGAGAATGACAGGGAGGAGGGGGGTGAGAATGACAGGGAGGAGGGGGGGTGAGAATGACAGGGAGGAGGGGGAGTGAGAATGACAGGTAGGAGGGAGGGTGAGAATGACAGGGAGGAGGGGGGGTGAGAATGACAGGGAGGAGGGGGGGTGAGAATGACAGGGAGGAGGGGGGGTGACAATGACAGGGAGGAGGGGGGGTGAGAATGACAGGGAGGAGGGAGGTGAGAATGACAGGGAGGAGGGGGGTGAGAATGACAGGGAGGAGGGGGGGGGGGTGAGAATGACAGGGAGGAGGGGGGGGGTGAGAATGACAGGGAGGAGGGGGGTGAGAATGACAGGGAGGAGGGGGGGTGAGAATGACAGGGAGGAGGGGGGTGAGAATGACAGGGAGGAGGGGGGTGAGAATGACAGGGAGGAGGTGGGGGTGAGAATGACAGGGAGGAGGGGGGGTGAGAATGACAGGGAGTGGGGGGGGGGTGAGAATGACAGGGAGGGGGGGGGGGTGAGAATGACAGGGGAGGGGGGGGTGAGAATGACAGGGAGGAGGGGGAGGTGAGAATGACAGGGAGGAGCGGGGTGAGAATGACAGGGAGGAGGGGGGGGGTGAGAATGACAGGGAGGAGGGGGGTGAGAATGACAGGGAGGAGGGGGGGGTGAGAATGACAGGGAGGGGGGGTGAGAATGACAGGGAGGAGGAGGGGTGAGAATGACAGGGAGGAGAGGGGGTGAGAATGACAGGGAGGAGGGGGGGTGAGAATGACAGGGAGGAGAGGGGGTGAGAATGACAGGGAGGAGGGGGGTGAGAATGACAGGGAGGAGGGGGGGTGAGAATGACGGAGTAGGGGGTGACAATGACAGGGAGGGGGGGGGGTAAGAATGATGGAGAGGGGGGTGAAAAGGACAGGCAGGAGGGGTGTGAGCATGACAAGGAGAGGGGTCAGAATGACGGAGGAGGGGGTGAAAGCGGCAGGGAGGAGGGGGGTGAGAATAACAGGGAGGTGAGGGGGAGAGAATGACGGAGGAGGGGTGAGAATGACAGGGAGGAAGGGGTGAGAATGAGGGATTAGGGGGTGAGAATGACGGAGTAGGGGGTGAGAATGATGGAGTAGGGGTGAGAATGACAGGGAGGAAGGGGTGAGAATGACGGAGTAGGGGGTGAGAATGACGGAGAGGGTGAATTAGAATGACGAGGTGGGGGGGGTGAGAATGACAGGGAGGGTGAGTGAGTGACAGGGAGGAGGGGGGTGAGAATGACAGGGAGGGAAGTGAGAGGATGAGAAGAGGGGGTGAGTGAGGATAAGGAGGCATATGAGAGGATAAGGGGGCATATGAGAGGATGAGGGGGTGAGGATGAGGGGGGCGGATGAGGATGAGGGGAGGGGGGTGAATAGATGAAGAGGAGTGCAGCAGTCTTGGAATGTATGGAAGAGGAGCATAAAGATCAGTATTGCTCACCATGGGCCTGTATGACTGCAGGTATGTTATTTATAAATGATCTGAGCGTTACGTCATTTTTTTTCTTCAAAACTTCACAAGTTTGCACCAATTTGCACACTTTCATATTCTATTTCGTCAAAAAATACTGTGGCGGGCTTCTGTCCCCAGACTTTTTGGATGAAATAGAATATGAAATGGTACAAATTGGTGCACACGTGCAGCGACATTTTTGAAAAATGACGTAACGGTCAGATCATTGATAAATAACACACCTCACCACCAACTTTTCTCGAGCGCGTCGCACCTGTCACCATTGTGTACAGTATTTTTGGAGAAGCCACCTGGCAACCCTAACCGGTAGGGTTCCCAGGTGACTTCTCCAAAAATACTGGACACAATTTTTGCATGCATGCACCCCTCTCCACTCCATGTTGTTTCCTCCTCTCCTTGGCCCCATCTCTTCCCGATTGGCTTCCCAGCCCTCTAGCAGCAGCCCTGCTCAGGGAAATCCCGAGCCCCAAGCCGGTCAGGTCACTAAGTCAAGAGTGGTAATATTGGTATTACACATACATGTCCAGTATTACCTCCATTTTTTACAGGACAGTGTCCAAACACAGGACAGTCTAGTTCAATACTGGACACCTGGCAACCCTAACCGGTAACTCGGAAATCGGGGGTCACCCGAGCTGAAATTAGTGCGGTTCAGCTCCGGTGAACCCAGAGGTTCCAGTTATGTAAAAAAAATCAATGTACAATTTTGTCAGGATTGCAGCTTTAAAGGAATATTCACAAATCAATACTATGAATCCCTAATTGTTTCAATAAAGGTCCTGACATGCAGGTTAAAGTAGATAGAGACAGAGGGTGGGGAGTAAAAGTGTGCAGAGAGAGTAGGAGCTTGGAGAGATGTGCAGAATATTTATTAGCCACCTGAGGATGCAAATATTTGTGCCAAAACGAGAGAAGGCAGCAGGACTACAACTCCCAGCATGCCCTGGGCATATCAAATCACAAGACATATATCAGCCTATCAGAGTGCAGAGTGAGAGAGAGGCTTGGAACACACCCGACCTCCATGGTTGAAATGCTGCTGCTCCTCTGTGGCGGGTGCACACAATGAGCAGGTAGGAGCTGGGTTCGTGTTTACAGCGGACACATGTAAGCAGGGAAGCTTCCCCGCGGCCTCTGATATGGGTGTATATGTGTGATATGGGTGTATATGTGTGATATGGGTGTATATGTGTGATATGGGTGTATATGTGTGATATGTGGAGGGGGAGAAGTGAATAACATTTATACCGACGTTTCGCCTCATTATGCATCCAAGATGTGAAACAGGCTCCCTGGTGAGCCCAAATGTCAATCTCTGCTGCCTGTCTTCACTTGTCTTTTATCTCCTAATATTTAGCAGCTAATACACCCAGGTAACTTGCAATTTCTAGGGGGGGGGGGGGGGGGGTGTGGTGGTGGTGTGTGTGTGTGTACCATAATACTGAGTTACGTTATGGTGAGTAAAAAAAGTGACAAAAACCCTCCACAGGAAAGCAAATATGCAAATACAACTGTATGCTCATCTGCATGTCTTAGGCAGGTCTGCAACCCCGCCTTTCCCCATTATCACCCAGCATACAGCACTTCCACTGCAGCAAGGGATTCTGGGAAATGACATGCAAATGATCACACAGTGTCACTTTTTGCCTCAAAAACCATTTTTAACATGGTTCCCTATAGGCTTAAGCTTGCTGCATGGTCACAGCTTTGAGCACAGCCAGGGTTAAGGTGCATACCCAGAAAACCACCCACAGACAGCTGTTTCGACCTTGATGGGTCTCATCAGTGTGGGGTTGATTTTAACTGGATATGCATAAGAGGCTATGGGATAGGCTATACCATAATACTGAGTTAAGTTATGGTGAGCATTTCCCAGAATCCCTTGCTGCAGTGGAAGTGCTGTATGCTGGGTGATAATTGGGGAAAGGCGGGGTTGCAGACCTGCCTAAGACATGCAGATGAGCATACAGTTGTATTTGCACCATGCAGCAAGCTTAAGCCTATAGGGAACCATGTTAAAAATGGTTTTTGAGGCAAAAAGTGACACTGTGTGCTCATTTGCATGTCATTTCCCAGAATCCCTTGCTGCAGTGGAAGTGCTGTATGCTGGGTGATAATGGGGAAAGGCGGGGTTGCAGACCAGCCTAAGACATGCAGATGAGCATACAGTTGTATTTGCCATTTCCCAGAATCTCTTGCTGCAGTGGAAGTGCTGTATGCTGGGTGATAATGGGGAAAGGCGGGGTTGCAGACCAGCCTAAGACATGCAGATGAGCATACAGTTGTATTTGCATATATATATATATATATTAGCGCCACACTAATAAATATATGTGAAAAATGATTGATTAGTGCTAAATGAATAAAAACCTTAGATGCAAAAATAAATACTGATACAAATACAAACATCAAAGTCCTGACAAATACAAACATACATTGGTCCCTTTGAAAGGGACAATCTGAAGACTTTGTATTTACAAAAGAGTTTTTATTTATTTTTTACAAACATCAAATACAAACAACCAGTCCCTTTCAAAGATAGTCCAATGTATGTAGATGGTTAGGATCCGGTGAGGGGGTCTCCGGCTGCTCTCAATGGATTAACCAGTTCCTATTTGGAAAACTAAGGAAAAAAAGAGAGGAGAGAGCGCACACCCCATAGCGTAAAATTGTACATTTATTGGATGAATAGGGAGGGACGATGGTGGGGGGGGCGGAGAGGGGGTGGCGAAAGAATATCACTCACAAGGGTAATAAAATAAGGCAATTGTGAACATATAGTGTCACCGCCAATCCGGAATGTCCTCGTGCAATCCACGACCCAGTAGTCACTGGACGATGCTGTCCGGGAAGCCAAAGATCGCCACTGTATTTGTTCAGAAAATCTGCACGACACATCTATAGGCGCTCCTGATGAAACCAGCCACAGGTATTGCTCCGCGCGTGTTCCGGCTTGAACACGCGCCGCGTGATGACGTATTCCTGACGCTTTTTCAAAAGTAGTGAAGTGGAGTCTATCAGTTTCCTTTTTAAGTCCACTGTTAGCCGCAACCCCCTTCCCTCATAGGTTGAGAGATAATTGTTCAACATATCTTTTTGGACATATGTGGACATCTTTTTAGATGGGAAAGGTTTAGAGGGATATACCAAATAAGTATACATGGGAAGGATGTTGATCCAGGGATTAATCCGGTTGCCAATTCTTGGAGTCAGGAAGGAATTAATTTTTCCCCTTAATGGGGTTTTTTTGTTTGCCTTCCTCTGGATCAATAAGTAAGTATAGATATAGGATAAAGTATCTGTTGTCTAAATTTAGCATAGGTTGAACTTGATGGACCTATGTCTTTTTTCAACCTCGTCTACTATGTAACTATATGAAATCACTTAATGGAATGCATAGACTTGAAAATAATAATAATAGCATGTTCTTGTATAGAGCTACTAGTTTTACGTAGCGCTTTACAGAGACATTTTGCAGGCACAGGTCCCTGCCCCATGTAGCTTACAATCTATGATTTTGGTGCCTGAGGCACAGGGAGATAAAGTGACTTGCCCAAGGTCACAAGGGGCCGACACCGGGAATTGACCCAGGCTCCCCTGCTTCAAACTCTCAGTGCCAGTCAGTGTTGTTACTCACTGAGCCACTCCCTCTCCAAATCATAATAGCGGACTAAAAGAAAACTAATCGAACAGAACATATGACAAAATCAAAATAGTTGTTAAGATTAAATAAAAAATAATGAATTATGAAGATAAGGAATATAAAAGAAAAAGTATTTAATATTTATAAATAGAATCCAATTAATTAAGAATTATGAATACAAACCCAAAAAGACTCAATAAAAATAGTATGGATTCAGAAGATCTATCTTAGGACCAGTTTCAGTATGATGATATGGTAATTATGTCTATAAAAATATATCTATAAATATATATAAAAAAGGATAATGATACTAATAAGAACTTTTTACATAGATGATCAGATATATTCATGCAATAACTATATAATAAATAGTAGACAACGCAGTGTATATGTTTTTATACAACTGTGTGTATATATATGTGTATATATATATATATATATATATATATATATATATATATATATATATATACACAGTTGTGTTTTATTTAGATTGTAGAATATATATATATATATATATAATCTAATTAAACCTATTAAGTAATATACTCAAATACACCTACGTGTATACTTGTAAATTAATATTCAGACCATACACACGATAACTAAAAATCTGCATATATTAATATAAAATGGAGAAACATGATGAAGTACAAAGTGTGACTAAAGAGAAGGAGATGGGAGAAGAATACAAGGTCTAGGACCCATTTGGGACGAGGAGGAAGAGTAATGCGAAAATTCACCAATGGGAGGCTCCAGAGGAAAAGGAGAACACCAGACTAGTCTAGCGTGCTCACATCTAGGCATTCATTTAACCCCCCAGGGGCAAGGGTCCCCAGTCGGTGAATCCAAAATGTTTCCTGACGACCAAGGAATTTGTACCGGTTCCGGATTTATTTATAAAATATTTTACCAGGAAGTAATACATTGAGAGTTACCTCTCGTTTTCAAGTATGTCCTGGATTGGCGGTGACAATATATGTTCACAATTGCCTTATATTTTTTATTACCCTTGTGAGTGATATTCTTTCCCCCCCCCCCCCCCCCCCTTCCCTCCCTATTCATCCAATAAATGTACAATTTTACGCTATGGGGCGTGCGCTCTCTCCTCTCTTTTTTTCTATTTATATATTTTCAAAGACTAATAGTGCATTTTTGATTATTAAGCTCGGCTAACACAGTACGGATACACAATATATATGTATATATTGTGTGTATCCTTACTGTGTGAGCCGAACGTAATAATCAAAAATGCACTATTTTTCCCCCCACCCTATGGTGTGTGTGTGTTGCTTTACCTGCACCTGCGTCTCACAGGAGGCCTGAACCTCCGCTGCTGGGCGCCTGGGTTGTACCTGGTCTGTCTGGTGACAGCGCCTCCACCTGTGAGGGATCCTGACAGCGCCGGATAACCCCTTCACAGGAACCAATGCAATAAGTACACACAGCGTATATAATGAAAGGTTTACTGACATGCATTTGGTAACACGATAATACATATAACTCAGGCCCCACACGGCCTTACCCACACACTGTACACCCCGGTGAGTGTCCCCCAACATACTGAGGTGCCCTGGGCACCTAACCAACCTGGTGTCCATAGTAGCCAACCCACCCTGAAGTGTGTGACAGCGCTGCCCACAGTGAGTACAGTATAGTTGGTGCACTTGATGACTTGTCTGATTCCTGCCAGGTACTCCAGCACCTGGTACCACTGACTAAAGAGAGGCCCCTTCTGTCGCCATGAACGAAGGTGCCCGCCTCCACGTGGGTTGGTATCCAGCTGGAGGGTCCCACCATTTAGAGTCTTATCTGTGGGGTGGTCTGGTCCCAGACCACAGGCCACAGGCACGGCACGATGTCTTCTTGCAGTGTCCCTGACACTATTCACAATACAGGGACAATGTCCCTATCTAGAGGGCTGTCCCTGTAGTATCCACAAACTGGTGCAGGGGCCACAGACACCCTGCACCCTCACCCTTCTGTGTCCCAGCTCCGACTAGCGTGGCTGCATGCGTGCCATAAGAAGCAATCTCCTGCCCCGTGAACCTGGCCTTCCCATTGGCTCTGTAGCAGCACATGTCTAACAGCCCCTGGGGCTGCTGGGGATTGTAGTTCCCCTGCGGACCTGCACTTGTAATGCCGCCACTCTGAGAGTGCTCTACGCATCATAATGCGCATGCGCGCACCTGATCAATATGGCGACCTTGTTGCCATGCTACCTGCCGTAGCTCTCCTCCGCACACCACCGGCACTGGTCCCTGCCTCCGCTGCGACTCACGGCCACGCAGGGAGGAAAGGGGACAAAAGGGTTGGGGCATATACACAAAAGTGACATTTATTGACTCAATGTTTCGGTCCCACTGGGACCTTTCTCAAGAGCAAATAAACAAGTGACAAGCAAACCCAGATCTACCCTACACCAAACCCAGTGTGATACCCAGATATACCCTACACCAAACCCAGTGTGATACCCAGATCTACCCTACACCACACCCAGTGTGATACCCAGATCTACCCTACACCAAACCCAGTGTGATACCCAGATCTACCCTACACCAAACCCAGTGTGATACCCAGATCTACCCTACACCAAACCCAGTGTGATACCCAGATCTACCCTACACCAAACCCAGTGTGATACCCAGATCTACCCTACACCAAACCCAGTGTGATACCCAGATATACCCTACACCAAACCCAGTGTGATACCCAGATCTACCCTACACCAAACCCAGTGTGAAAAAAATGGCAGATTTAAAGTGACGCCCCCAGTGATGTGACAGAGCAGAGAGGGGGGCCAAAGGTGTTAAGGGCAGGGCATCCTAAGACAGGTAAGCTCTGTTGGTAGTAAACCACAGAGGGTGGTGAACACATCAAACACGTAATAAGGGAACAATGTGTCAAAAAAATATATCAACTAGTGGAGTGCTAAATGTCAACACTGCAACCACAGAGGCTCAAAAGTGCAACTATAATGTAAACATAAGTGCTAGATGTGTGTACTAGAGGGTACCATAAACCCGGGCAGGGGGATCAGAACCAGGGGTGGTGGGGGCATCAATAGTAGCAGAGCAACCGCAGGTCAGAAACAAAGTGTAAATATGCAGCCCATATAAGATGGCAATAAGTCTCTTTCTTGTTATAGAAGTCCATGGGGTAGCAGCTCCGCAATCTGCTGCAGCCAGTCTCCTCCAACAGCTGCAGACAGAGAAATCCCTCTGCTTACTCCAGGGCAAGTTGGTAAGTTGTGTGCGAAACTAGCCTGTATAGTGAAGCTCTGTTGCGGAGCATAAAACGGCGCTGTGAGCCTAATAAGGAGGTACGTGCGGGGGGTGGAGTGGGTGCAGACCTGTGCCAATAAATGTTTAGCAGTGGCTGCCTGAGAATGTCCCGATTCCTAAGTATGAACTGGTATGGAGTGGCAAGTTACTCACGATTAATACCGGTCCCCCCCCGCGCCTCCTGGCTTAGCGTCGCACCCAGCACGGGTGTCCGGCTTCCCTCCTCGGCGTCCGTCCGATCGTGGTAGTGCAAAATGGAAAAAAAATGATCAGCAGTACTGCCGCTCCTAATCCAGATCAAAACTCACCAGTAAAGGAATGTAAAAATAATTTATTAAACTACATAAAACGGATACATCCACAGACAAAATAAAGAGAACCTCCTCCCACGCGTTTCAACCGAAATGGTCTTTCTCAAGGAGTGGAATTTGCAAAGGGGGGGGGGGGGGGGAGAGAGGGTACTATTTAAGCCTCTCCACCAATGATTTGATCAGGTGATGTAGAAAACATCTATTAAGTGATAAAACAAACCAGACATAACATGACGGGTGTATGCAGATAACCAACAAAAGAAAAAGAAACCCCTATAACGAGAGCACTCTAAACAGATTCATCCACTGATATCACCAGAGAAATCAAGTATTGTAATGAATTGATGAATTATTTAAAATAATCTTTATTGGGAGATACCTCAAAATTAAAATAATGCAGGTAAGTGAACCTATGCCTCCTCTGAGGCTAGCCTACAATCTAAAGTGCGAATTAAAATGAAGTGGGTATGAACTGGGGTATAGAGCCCCACTATATCGTATAAGTGGGACTATAAAGCCATCACGTATAATTACAGAAGCACATCTGAATAAGTGTAGCTAATCACCAGACTCTGAATGGTTAATAAGTGACCTGTGCAGAGTATTGTAAGGATCTACTGTCACAGAAAATCTCAATGCATACTGCACTGTGGGGGTACAATGCCTGTGACCAAATGTATAAGTGAGAGTGTCAATGTGTAACACTCATATCATCTCTGGCCTCCCTCGTAACAATCAGTGCAGTGTAGTGTGAACACATCAGTGCACACTGCGGTAAACGCCCAGATCCTTGTTAGATAGACATTTATGTTGGAGTGTTAATATCACTCATAGTGTAAATGTATGTTGTAGTTAACCACATATATGGTCAAACAGTTAAACATTATAGCTCCTGTGCAGTTTAAACATCATGTGAACACATTATGCCCACGGCTATGTGCATAGAGGAAATGCTGCACCTATATTAGGATGTGTAACAGTGGTATACAATCACTTCCAAAAGAAGTGAGTAAGTGTTAATGGGCTGCGAGTCTGGACAGATTGCCAAACAGTTAATGTTTGACAGAATGTCACTGCTGACAACGTGTTACGCCGGATAGAATTGAGAGGTATCACACAATAAACCTCACAGGTATATAGCAGTGTGCTTTTAAAGCACCACACGTGTCCAGACATTTCAGTCTTATCAGTCTCAGAGCTAGGTAACTGGACAGAATGACAGGCTTGGTATGTCTGACAAAATGTCTCTTAGTTAGCCCATATAGTAAATATATCCGGATAAAAGCTCTAGGTGGCTGCACAAACTTGGTAGCTTACAAAAAAATGTGTGACTGGACAGAGTGACAGACTGGTAATGTCTGACGCGGTGTCTCCTTGTCACGGTGGTAACTGTGGTATAACAATGAACTCATATAGAAACATAAATCCCAGAATCAGTTGTACCCCCTTCCTAAGATAAAAAATAGACGTGTTAGTACTTTGAAAAACGTCTGTACTCAAAAGCGGAGCTAAAATCATATAGAAGTTACAGCAGTGCTATTGGGTAGAGGACAGGCAGTCTCTGCAACCTCTCCCAGTGACGTCAGTACGTCCAATTGGACAAGTAGCCCAATGCTACTTCCAATTACACAGATACACAGTAAAGTACATATACATATATATATATATATATATATATGTACTTTACTGTGTATCTGTGTAATTGGAAGTAGCATTGGGCTACTTGTCCAATATATATATATATATATATACACACACAAAACTTATGGTCATTTAGTTTGATTCTTTGGCCAAAGTATCTTAAGCCTGCACACCAAACGTCAAGGTAGACCAAATCTGTGCAGGTCCTAACACTAATCAAATTCTTAATAACCTGTATAATACCAGGAAGAAAACTTTATAATAAAGCTGTTGTGATTAGCTGCATAGTTCTTAGTTTGATTGAAGCTCTTATTTACCTGTATAATACCAGGAAAAGCACTCTGAATTAGATTTGTCGCAACCAAACTAAATGACCATATGTTTTTAGTTTAGATATATATATATATATATATGTACTTTACTATGTATCTATGTCATTGGAAGTAGCATTGGGCTCTGTCTGTGTTCTATGTTCTGTCCTTGATTTTAACTATATATTTCCATGCCCAGTAGCACTCCCTTTTTGACACTCATATGCAAATATATATATTGTGGTTACTTTGGGGGTATATAAATTAGAAGCTTACTGGTTTTCTCTGTTTAACTTTAGAGCTGCCACTTCCTTAGTGCAAAAGGGGAGGGCACAAGGTCTGCACCCACGATTGGGCAACACACAGACCAAATCCCACCTCCACCCCTGTCATTCAAGGAAGCTGCATGGAGAGGGGTAAACCCAAGATGGGCCTAACACTGCCTGCATCTGCCAGGAGATTCGTGTTAGGGAGGGCAGCGGAGTAGACAGAACCAGCCATGGCTACACTGATATTACATGCATGAACAGATCTGATAAACTGACAGCAGATTCTCTGCATTTCTTTAATCTGGAGAATGTAGATCAGGAAAAAATATGTGCAGTAGTTGTGTACATATACAGGGGTTACAGAAGTATTCACCCCCTGCATAATGTCAAATTTTGTTGAATTACAATTAATGTATGTGCAGATTTTCAAACAAACTGTTTTTATTCTAAGCTACAAAGCTGTAGAGGTTAAACTGCACACTTTTATATGAGCACAGGGTAAACTGCACACTTATATGAGCACAGGGTAAACTGCACACTTATATGAGCACAGGATAAACTGCACACTTATATGAGCACAGGGTAAACTGCACACTTATATGAGCACAGGTTAAACTGCACACGTACATAAGCACAAGGTAAACTGCACACTTATATGAGCACAGGGTAAACTGCACACTTATATGAGCACAGGTTAAACTGCACACGTACATAAGCACAAGGTAAACTGCACACTTATATGAGCACAGGTTAAACTGCACACTTATATGAGCACAGGTTAAACTGCACACGTAATAAAAGTTCAGTCCGCGCTCTGGCTCTTTAAACCTGGAATGTTGATCCCTCTCTGTTCTTTTGCTGCTCTCGTGTTTTGAGGTGTCTCCCCCACCTCCAAATGTGGATTCCACCGGAAGACTCCGACGGCGATCCCAATGTCAGCAAAAGAGAAAAAAACACAAAAGCGCACCAAGATGAGAGATGTAATATATATTACCTTAAATAAAAATAGTAATAACTTACATATAAAAATTCTTTAATGATCCCCGATTCTGACGTTGATCACAGGAGTAGGGCATCACATAGGGAATATATGTGCAGTCTCAGTCCTGGGAGATCAGTCCCGCGCGCTGGGGCTGTCTCCGTTGTGTCTCCTATCCTCCACGCTATTACACGTGGAGGATAGGAGACACAACGGAGACAGCCCCAGCGCGCGGGACTGATCTCCCAGGACTGAGACTGCCCATCTATCCCCTATGTGATGCCCTACTCCTGTGATCAACGTCAGAATCGGGGATCATTAAAGTATTTTTATATGTAAGTTATTACTATTTTTATTTAAGGTAATATATATTACATCTCTCATCTTGGTGCGCTTTTGTGTTTTTTTCTCTTAAACTGCACACGTATATAAGCACAAGGTAAACTGCACACTTATATGTGTATCCATCCTAGTATCATGTCTTTACATTGCCGGGGTGATATTACTGATTCTGGATTTTATTGTTTGCTCACGGCAACATAATGGGCCATGATCTCTTCTTAGGTCTACTATGTACACGTACACAGGATGATTTCTGGGGTGTCATACAACCATCTCATATATCCGGTGTCCACTGCTATACAAATCACTGAACTGTGTTCAAAAAATGGGCATGCTGTGCTCTATAAGAAATACTGATCTAGCAATCAGCAGCTTGTCTCTCTGCCAGACCCGATACTACAACGGGATTGGCACAAACCAACATGACACACCCACAAGGGAGTGTACTTAAACAATATTGCAGCTGCGCATTCTTAACTCCTCCCCCAGAAGAAGTATGTTTTACATACGAAACGTGCGTAGGGTACTGACGTCGTGACGGTGGCGTCTCTTAGGGTGTCGGTTCGTGTGACGCATGAGGGCTAATCTG
This sequence comes from Ascaphus truei, assembly GCF_040206685.1. Taxonomy (NCBI): domain Eukaryota; kingdom Metazoa; phylum Chordata; class Amphibia; order Anura; family Ascaphidae; genus Ascaphus; species Ascaphus truei. The sequence continues at coordinate 126,398,434 of NC_134488.1, forward strand.
CGGCTGGCAATGTTGCACACACACCAGGCAACACAAGTTGTATAAGTGGCTCTTTTGCGGATTTATGCAATATCGGCTATTTAATGCTACATGTTTGGCAGCCAATTACTGACAACGCTGTATAGGTGCATGTGCGCTACCACTTACCAACACTGGGATGAGTCTTTTTATCCAATACTAAGTATGGTGATTTGAGCTACAATCACGAGTGTATTCATGCATATTCAGCGACCTTGCCTGATTATTGATAGTGTTGTTACTAATACCCGTTGGCCGCAGTTTTCACGCATATGATGTGATTTTGCTGTGTGTTCATTCTGAGTTATGAAGATTCATGCTGTAGTGTAGTAATTATATCATATATAGCAGCGTCATTTATCTCGGAGTGTCTTCATTATACCACAAGACGTATAATCAATTGTGGTTACATACAGTATTCATTACGGTCCTATGGGGCACTCACACAGAGTGGGCTATTGAGTACACTGGTCACGTTTTGGTTGTAGTGCCTAGACTGGACCTAGACTAGCAACCGTTATATACTACTCACTGCGTTCACTGACCTAGACTGTTACTAGATATAGAGGGGAGAACACCAGTACCATCTACAACTAGGTTGGACTAGTATTGGTAATATACCACGTTACAATCTGATAGTGTGTACCATTGCAACATATCTTCTCCTATTAGCTTAGTTTTCAGTCTGGTTCTGTCACGAATCACCCCATAGGGGATTTTTAACACCTTTGTTTTGTGTTATGTACAGTATAGATTTTTAATGTCGTCGCTGGTGTAATTAATAAAATGTATTTATTTTTGTTTTGTGAGATTATACTCACTCTAGTGCAGTGATTCCCAACCTTTCTTGTCTGGAGGAACCCTTGAAGTATTTGGAAAAATCTCGGGGAACCCCTATCTGGCTGACACATATTAGGTTCGACAGGGGTAAATCACAAAATGTCACACCTCCATGAGCCACCTCTATTTCCCACCCTCTACCCATGTATTTATTTCCCATCCGTCTCACTCACTTCCCCCCCCCTCCTGCCTCATGTATTTATCCCCTGCAACTCACTCGCTCTTTTTTACTCACTCACTCCCGCCCCCTCTCATTCGCCCCTACCTTCCGCCAATGACCCCATTGTCACACAATCCACCCTACAAAATACTTACCAAAAAAAAACACCCCCGGGAGGGGGGGGGGGTTGTGGTCCATAGGAGGAACCCTGTGACTGCTTCAAGGAGCAACGGAACCCTGGTTGGGAATCACTGCTCTAGTGTGCCGTTGGGCGGGGGTGTTATACCCCACCTAGTGGGACAACTGGTATCCCAGGCTAATTTAGCTGTTTAACTATACTTTGAGTGCAGCTCACTGGGTTCTTCCTGTTAACCTTGAGTTGACTTGTTGTGTTATATACACTTATATGAGCACAAGGTAAACTGCACACTTATATGAGCACAAGGTAAACTGCACACTTATGTGAGCACAAGGTAAACTGCACACTTATATGAGCACAAGGTAAACTGTACACTTATATGAGCACAAGGTAAACTGCACACTTATATGAGCACAAGGTAAACTGCCCACTTATATAAGCACAAGGTAAACAGCACACTTATATGAGCACAAGGTAAACTGTACACTTATATGAGCACAAGGTAAACTGCACACTTATATGAGCACAAGGTAAACTGCACACTTATATGAGCACAAGGTAAACTGTACACTTATATGAGCACAAGGTAAACTGCACACTTATGTGAGCACAAGGTAAACTGCCCACTTATATAAGCACAAGGTAAACAGCACACTTATATGAGCACAAGGTAAACTGTACACTTATATGAGCACAAGGTAAACTGCACACTTATATGAGCACAAGGTAAACTGCACACGTATATGAGCATAGGGTAAACTGCACACTTATATGAGCAGAAGGTAAACTGCACACTTATATGAGCACAAGGTAAACTGCACACTTATATGAGCACAAGGTAAACTGCCCACTTATATAAGCACAAGGTAAACAGCACACTTATATGAGCACAAGGTAAACTGTACACTTATATGAGCATAAGGTAAACTGCACACTTATATGAGCACAAGGTAAACTGCACACTTATATGAGCACAAGGTAAACTGTACACTTATATGAGCACAAGGTAAACTGCACACTTATGTGAGCACAAGGTAAACTGCCCACTTATATAAGCACAAGGTAAACAGCACACTTATATGAGCACAAGGTAAACTGTACACTTATATGAGCACAAGGTAAACTGCACACTTATATGAGCACAAGGTAAACTGCACACGTATATGAGCATAGGGTAAACTACACACTTATATGAGCAGAAGGTAAACTGCACACTTATATAAGCACAAGGTAAACTGCACACTTATATGAGCACAAGGTAAACTGCCCACTTATATAAGCACAAGGTAAACAGCACACTTATATGAGCACAAGGTTAAATGTCCACAAAGGAAATGTACAAAATGAAATGTACTGGTTGCATAAGTGTTCAGCCATGTGTGTGTGTGTGTGTGTGTGTGTGTGTGTGTGTGTGTGTGTGTGTGTGTGTGTGTTACACAGCTGTCATTTGGGCCGTCAAACATACAAACAAGAAATTGAAAATAATTGTAATTGATCAATAACTTGAATACGTATTATCTGACCAGAAATGTAATGATTTTGTTTTCTCAGTTTCATCTTATTGTATGAATCATGTCTCAACTGATCCCAAAACGTGGCCGCCCGGGACGGCTTTCACCCACCACAAGAGAGAGCCGGCGTAAGGAGTCGATGAGGAAATCGCAAGCCAGTCGTATTAAAATTGGAGGTGCCTTCGATGAATGGATGGCTTTAAAAAACGAGAAGGGTTTCATGCTGCACGAGGAGGTTGCATTTTTCCTAATTAATACTTTTAGGTACGACTGAATATTTGTGTGAATATTCATTTGGACACTTGCGCTCATTTTTTGTTTACATTTGTTATAATTATGTAGGTATGTATATACAGTATACGCACACACACACACACACGCCTTGATAAATTACCTAAAAAGCTACCCGCCACCTGGCCCTTCCCCTAATTTTTTTTTTAATGGAATAAATTCCTAATATGAAAAATTCTGCGTCTCTGCAACATTTTTTTTCCATTTTATTTTTCCAAAACAATCTGCCACATCTGTAGTGGCACATGTCTACAATTCTGCATCCCCTCCCTCCTCTCTCCCCTGCACGGGAGGCTGCAGCAATAGCGGAGTGAGGTGACAAAAGAAAAAAAGTGCGCAGCAAATGACTGGTGTATATGTATTAAAACACAATGGTGAGTATAATGTGCAATAAACAAATGATATGACCTTATAGAACACTGATGGTGCGTCTGCAGCCTTTCTTAAGAGGTGGCTCAACACCCCCAGAACTGGAAAGACAAAACAAGAAAAAGGCGCACAACGCACATAGTGAAGTACAATATAAAAAGTGTGCTTTACTAAGGAAGAATAAGTTCTGCGTACATCAAAATTGATCAAATCAGACAGAGGATAAGTGGGGTTACCACACAGCAGGACGGCTGAAGTCGTCGCTCATCACCCGATGTGAAGGGAAGAACAGCATATATATTCCCTGATGAAGTAACTTAGTGTTACGAAACGCGTTGGACAGTGTTTCATGCTCAATTCGTATTCCCACATTGTGTTTTATATCTTCGTTTGAACCCCTGTTGTCCCCTGTGGCAGCTGATTCCCGTTCTGACAGCCTGCGTCTCCCTGTGAGCCGAGCGGTGCCGCGCGCCTTTGCTGTGACAGCCGTGAGCCCTGCACTGGTAGTGAAGCCAGTGACGTCATCAGCGGGTGTCCCCACGTGGCACAGCGGCGTGCTATCGGAATGATACAGCGGAGTCACTGACGTGGACTGCTGTATACTACTCTGGGACTTGTGTGTATTGATTCACACCGTGGACTAATCATTTAACCACCTCAAGACGGAGTTAGTGTGATCTATTGATCCAGAGGGCTCCCCCGCCGGGTTTGATGATCGCTGGTCTGCTGTTCTTCCCTTCACATCGGGTGATGAGCGACGACTTCAGCCGTCCTGCTGTGTGGTAACCCCACTTATCCTCTGTCTGATTTTATCAATTTTGATGTGCGCAGAACTTATTCTTCCTTAGTAAAGCACACTTTTTATATTGTACTTCACTATGTGCGTTGTGCGCCTTTTTCTTGTTTTGTCTTTCCAGCGGAGTGAGGTGCCTGCTGCAGGGGTGGGGGAAGGGGGGAGCAAAACTGAGGCCCGGCAGCCGGACATGGAGCTGGCGGCGCCAAGACAGCTGAGGTCAGGAACAACTGTCCGCACTGGCCGGGCCTTTCGGCCCGGGACAACGTGTGTGTGTGTCCCCTTCCCCCGGTACCTGCTCCAATCGCTGCCTCGCCTCATGTCTCCTCCGGTCCCACAATGCCATCAGCAGCACGTGCGCCATCTGTCACCCGCTGCCACAGTGTGCAGCCACGCCTCCCGCAACACACTCCTAGTGGCTTCTGCCTGATGGCGCCCTGCCTCTCCCACGCTCCTATTGGATGAGGCCTCAGCCACACAAAGCTCCTCTTACCCTGCGCACGCAGGCGCACTGCTCTATGCTCTATTCTTCCTACGCTACACAGATAGCGCAAGGAGAATACGGGTGAGTGGGTCGCCTGCGGCTAAAATGCACACACCCCAGGCGAGTATTGAGATATATATATATATATATATTTCTATATATATATATATATATATATATATATATATATATATATACACTGTATATAGAAAAAACAAATGTATATTTTTAAATACTGTTGTAAGAATTGTGTAGAAAAACTTTTTTTTTTAAATGTATTATTTTTATTTATTATTATTATATATTTTTTTAACATAATTATTTCATTTTTGTTTTCTAGGAAATTTGAAGCACTGCAACAAGATGTTGGTAAGTTAACTATATTTTATTTATCGAGATCACAGTATTACAATTTTTTCCTTATTGTTTTTTCATGTTAATAGTTCAACCAACAGGACCTGGATTGATCAACAACTCAGCGGAACTATCACAAGATATAAATATGACGGAGTCTGCAGATGGTATTAAACAGGAAGAAAGTGATTTCTCTGTTGGCTCAGAGCAAGTTATAGAAGTTTCTGACACGCCACCGTTGGAAACACACAGTGTGAAAGAATGTGTTCCCGGACCCAGTGGAATACCTTCCCCAACAAGTCCACAAGTACAAAGAGGGCAGTTGACCGTAACTTCTAAACCATTAGCAACATACATGATGAGACCTGTTTTGAGAAGTAACACGTGAGTGACAGTTTTTTGTAACTATTTTTGAAAAAATATTGGATAACTCTTATCGCGACTTTTGCAATTCATGTATTAAATAATTTTTTTTAGCTGCAAAATTGAGGAGACGGATGATGAATATAATTCAGAAGATTATGATGACCCTTTGACGCCAGAACAGTATGTATGAGAATCAAAATAAGTCTTATCAATGGTACTTAATATAATAATTTAAATACCTTTTTATTCTTTTTTCAATATATTTTTCTAATTTCAAAAAGGATGCATCTACTAGACACTACGCTGGAGGATAAAGATCCGGATTTTGTCATTAGTGATGAAGACTCTGATGAGGACTCTGATGAGGACATGTCAGACTCATCCCTATCCCCCCCAAAAGAGTACTCTAAGCACTCATACCTACATTCAGATGTTCAGCAATTTGCAAAGATGAAATGCCACATTGTCTATGAGGAATGTTTGGTGGTTCTTCTGCGCATGGCTTTCCCAAGATGTTTCCATAAACCGTGTGATGAAGAAGTAATCATTACTGTGAAGACCGTGAGCACAGCAGCTCATGTGTTCGTAACATGTGCAAGTGGGCACCTGTGGGAGTGGTGGTCCCAGCCACTTCTGCAGAAATCTCCACTTGCCAATTTCATGTTGTCTTCTGCCATAGTGCTAAGCGGCAACAATTTTGCCAAGATTGCATTATTCTTCAAATTTCTAAACCTGTCATGTGTAGGACCAACTGCTTTTAATTCTTTTCAAAGACATTACATCGTGCCTTCCGTCAGCAAGTACTGGGCCAACATGCAGCAGGACATTTTAGGCAAATTCAGCAGGCCCATTACTATTATGGGGGATGGAAAAAACAATAGTCCTGGACACAGTGCAAAGTTCCTGACCTACACGTTCATGGAGTATGAGACCAAGGAAATTGTGGACGTCAATGTAGTGGATGTAAGAGAAGCCCATGGAACGTCGGCAAACATGGAGCTGATAGGTTTCCAGAGAGGTTTGCAGCACCTCCTTAATAACGGCGTTACGGTGACCGAGATTGTGACAGATTCTCACATCCAAATATTGGCTTTTCTTGGTAAGTTGGATATATGGACATATATATACTCTTTGCGTTCATAGATAAACTTTTGATATTCATGAAAGCTTTGTATTTTTTTTTAAAGGTAAAAATTACCCTCAGATAAAGCACCAAATTGATATGTGGCATGCTAGTAAGGCTTTGTGTAACAGACTGCTAAAGGTACGTTCTACGCTTTTTATTTTTTATGCAACCATATAACGTATTTTTTAGGACCATATTTTATCTTTATTACAAGTATCCAGGGTGTAAGACGATGGCATGGGAGAAAACAGTAGTAGCTGGACTGCTCCAAACAGGTACAAAAATCCTTTTATTAATGGCACATAAAATAGCAAGGAGATAAACCCCTCTGACGCGTTTCGCGCAAAACGCACGCGCTTTATCGTCGCGCGAAACGCGTCAGAGGGGGTTATCTCCTTGCTGTTTTATGTGCCATTAATAAAAGGATTTTTGTACCGGTTTGGAGCAGTCCAGCTACTACTTTTTTCTCCCATGCCTGTGCATCGTCTTACACCCTGGATACTTGGATACTTTTAAAGACTGGAGTACGCTGACTGTTCAACATAAGACTTCCAACTGAGTGAGTACATATTCATTCCAATTACTCACCAATGTCAGTTTCTCTAACACTAGCCCACACAGTCTATACAGGGTAACTTATTTGGTGCCTAATGGAATAGGCCAGTTGAACCTGTGGGTCTAGTGTAAATTCTGAGATCAGAAACATGTTAAAAGGATTTAATCTTTCATAAGTGTTTCTGTGACTTATATTCTGCCGTCTGGGATTCATTTTCTCAAGAATATTGATACTGGCATCTGCCTGTGGATAGCATCGCTTGGGGGTGATTCACTGCCACCTTTATCTTTTATTACAGGCTGCAAAATGTAAAAACAATATGGATTTGCTGCCGTGGGTTGACTATATCATCAATCATTTCTGGTATTCATGTTCCACGTGCCACGGAGATGTTATTGTTCTTAAGGTATGCTTACCAAATATAAATGTGCGCTACTGAGCATGGCAATATATATTTAAATCCAGAGACAGAACATGAAACACAGACAGAGCCCAGTGCTACATATATATATATATATATATATATATCTCATCCCAGCCTCTGTCTAAAAGCTGTGTTTAAAACGGCATGCATTGGCTTGAGGATTTGCTTGTGTAATACGAGCTTGAGACAAAAGGTGGCACTGAGTGCTCATTTGCATGTCATTTCCCAGAATCCCTTGCTGCAGTGGAAGCGCTGTATGCTGGGCGATAATGGGGAAAGACAGGGTTGCAGACCTGTCTAAGACATGCAAATGAGCATACAGTAATATTTACAGTGTATATATATATATATATATATATAATGGTGCAGAACGTCTGGTTGAAACAATGTGGGTGCAAATTCTGTATGGTATAAAATAGGCAATACGATACCGTTTGAAGACGAATATCAGAGGCAGCACTCCAGGTAAGTGGTCAAAAGAAAATTGTATTAACAAGACACCTTATCCAACGTTTCGGTCCTCGTGCGGGACCTTTCTCATCACCTTGAGAAAGGTCCCGCACGAGAACCGAAATGTTGGATAAGATGTCTTGTTAATACAAATTTCTTTTGACCACTTACCTGGAGTGCTGCCTCTGATATTCGTCTTCAAACGGTATCGTATTGCATATATATATATATATATAAATTATAATGCTGGGCGATAATGGGGAAAGACAGGGTTGCAGACCTGTCTAAGACATGCAAATGAACATACAGTAATATTTACAGTTGAGATATATATAAAATCTCTTTTGAATAAAATGGTCTTTTAGTTTAACTCTTTGGTCAAAGTGTCGTAAGCCCATGAACCCCTCCATGGCAGACCACGTCTCATGGGTCCTAACACTAATATAAATTCTTAATAACCTGTACATTACCAGGAAGAATGATTTATAATGTGTCAAAATTAGTTGCATAGAGCCACCCTCCAAATCAGCTGGGAACAGCTGAACAGAATTGCAAAACATACAGAACCCCTGTAACCTCTGACACATATATATATATATATATATATATATATATATATATATATATATATATATATACGTTGTGGTTATTTTGGGGGTTCAATATGAGCTTACAGGGGTTCTGTATGTTTTGCAATTCTGTTCAGCTGTTTCCAGCTGATATGGAGGGTGGCTCCTCCTTCCCAGGTTTGAAGCTCACCCCTCTCACTTTTAAATGGTTAAAGCTCACTCCATTTCACCTTCCACACTCATGGGAATTTGCATGCAGTTTGATTGCGACAAATCTAATACAGAGGGCTTTTCCTGGTATTGTACAGGTTAATAAGAGCTTCAATCAGACTTAGAACTATGCAACTAATTTTGACAGATTTATTATAAATCATTCTTCCTGGTAATGTACAGTTTATTAAGAATTTATATTAGTGTTAGGACCCATGAGACGTGGTCTGCCTTGGAGGGGCTCATGGGCTTACGACACTATGGCCAAAGAGTTAAACTAAAAGACCATTTTATTCAAAAGATATATATAGATATATATATATATATATATATATATATATATATATATATATACTGTACCGTGTATTTGTGTCAATGGATGTAGCACTGGGCTCTGCCTGTGTTTCATGTTTTGTCTCTGATTTCAAATATAAATGTTAGCATATATTACTTACAAATACTTGGTTTAATGTCTACTTACTTTATCCACAGTCTTGCTGGCGAGGTATCCTCTATCACACTATCAATGTACATGAATGGCCTACAACTATACCCGGAGAGGTTAATAAATGTGAGCATGATCCCATCGAAGGGCAAGAACAGAATTGGCTGAAACTCGAGTCACCCCCACACAGCGCTTTGGCTGAAGTTGTGAACAATAAGTGGATAATGCGCAAGCTTCCCTATTTTACAAATGCTCGGTATGACTAGCATAAAAATAATTAATACCAGGACGAATGTTTTGTGAGGCAATTGTAAAATATCCTTGGTGCTATCTTACAGGTCAACAAGGGAACTGGAGTCTTATCACAGTCATTTACTGTACACGGCAAAGAAGATGGCTTTTCAGTAAGTTTGTTTTAATTTATTACCAAAACCCCAAAATAATAATTGATTTATTGTATTTTGTTTCTGGACCTCTTCCCATGGCAGCATACACTATAGGATAATGCCCCCTCTTCCTGTAGGTACAGATCAGCACATCACCGTTTTGGTAGTTTTTTTGGTCCCTAACTCTGTAAGGGTTCCAGCAGGGTTATTGTCTTTATCCATCCCCCTTCCATTGCACTCACCTGCTCACTCCCTGAAGAAAGAGAAGCTGGAGAGTGTGCTCCCCCGGAAGTGTGGGCAATGAGGCCTGTTGCACGGTATCAACATTTTGCAGGGAGCGGAGACGAGACTGCTTTGCCATTACCAGCATAAAGCCATACAGCACACAAAAATCTGCGTCAAATTTGAAAGTACGCATTCTCGCTTCAGACATAAGGAAGCCACGCGCCCCAGCAGAACCCTTAGAATGACAGAGAGGTTCTGTTGATGGTTCAAAACTTTGCTTAAGGGAGACTGCAAGGTTAGTACTTTAGGAGCAGTGGCTAGTAGTGATATTCTGTATTTAATAATTTCATAGCACTTCAGATTCCACTTTAACCAGGGTGTATTGTCTCTGATATATTTGTTTTTTCTTCCCTCCCAATTGTGAGAGGTAGGAATTGCTACTGTGTTTAGGTGCCCTTTATTCAGTACATTCATTTGGAATCTGAATCGTTTGGAAAGATGTCTCGGGCTCTAGTACAACCAGACAATGTTAAAGACGCTAAGACAAGTGCTCCACAAATTTGCTCCTCGCTGTGAAATGCACAAAATTGAAGTTCAGTAAGGAATGTGGCTTGTTGCAACTGGATCATTATGTGGGTGAAAATTGCAGGACTTGCATCAAAAATGATATTTTCTCATTACTTTTCGCTGAAGTCAGTCTCAGAATATTACAGTCATCTGACGAAACAAGGGAACATTAGATAGGAGGGATATGTCTTTAATGTATTATTATTATTATTTAATGTTACATTATAAGTTTTTTTTTTTTTAATATTTATATATTTCATGCAAACTAGAATAGCAGAGGGCTTAGAAATATTGTATCTTCCATTAAGTATCCATTTAAAATTAGATATGGATAATGCAAAATATCACTCACAATTGTTTAATTTTATAAAAGGACTATAAATAGCCGATGATGACAAAGGAAAGTGTGAAGTGCGCTAAATGACACAGTGAGTCAATTAAAGAAAATAATACCTTAATAAAGTGTATGTAATTAGAACATAAGTGTTTAATTTAAATACACCAATAATTGGGCTACAGTATTCAAAGTGCATGCAAAGGGTGAATACGTGTGTGGATGTGGTGACTGTTTCTGCTTGTGTTGTTCCTTATTGGCTCTGGCCAGTATAAACCTTGTTAATTTAACTCCTTCATTCTGTCTGCTCATTGCATCCCGGTGTAAAAGTCTGGTCTCCTGTGACACTCTCCAAAGCATTTGTGTGCTGGTACCTACCTTTAGGATGAGGGGCATATTCCCATAGCATGTGCTGCCATGGGAGGCTGCAGGAAAATAACATAACATTAAAGTAAATGCTCTTTGTTTTTTAGGAACAATGCATATCTGACTCGCACCCTTTTAACAGCCATCGACTATAATCATCACCTTGGTCGTAAATATTTGCTGAACCCTGATGGATCTAAACGGTAAGAATGAACGTATGAATTTGAGGACTAACCATTTTACAGGCTGAGTTTAAGCATATCAAACACAGAGAATGAAGGTTCCATGTTACATAAACAATTCTCTTTTCTTGCAGACATAGAAAATACTACTCAAAAAAGAGGAAGCGCTGGACTTCTGTGCCGCTGAAATGTGCCAAAACCTATGCCTACATTCCAGTTATTATGAATGACATCCTCCAGAGAAGACTGTCTGACAATGTACCAATTAATAGAGCAGCGCAACGAGGTGGAGATGATCCTCACAATACAATTCAAAACTGTGCATCTGTGCAATGTCCCAGTGTCAAGATCGAGCAGCGCAAACCGAAAATGTTTCCAAGATCACAACACCGTCAGGACAAAGCATAGTCTAAAATATCGATACAATGCGGAATAAACTTGAAAGGACAATTTATTTATTTATTTATTTATAAAATATTTTACCAGGAAGTAATACATTGAGAGTTACCTCTCGTTTTCAAGTAGGTCCTGGGCACAGAGTAAAACAAAATAATACATGGTTACAAATACAGTTACATAAATGAACAAGGTATACATTATATACAAGGCATTGCATGCACAGTTAAAGAAAATATATATTATGAGCGTATGAAACAGTTACAGACCAGATTAAAGTGTGAGACAGCCATAGATTTGAAAGAACTTAAGCTGGTGGTGGATATGAGAGTCTCTGGTAGGTTGTTCCAGTTTTGGGGTGCACGGAAGGAGAAGGAGGGAACCTCTGGATACTTTGTTGAGTCTTGGGACCATGAATAGTCTTTTGGAGTCTGATCTCAGGTGATAGGTGCTGCATGTGGTAGGGGTGAGGAGCTTGTTCAGGTAGCTGGGTAGCTTGCCCAGAAAGTATTTGAGGGTGAGACAGGAAAGGTGAACTTTGCGCCTAGACTCTAGTGATGACCAATCTAGTTCTTTGAGCATTTTGCAGTGATGTGTGTTGTAGTTGCATTGGAGAACAAAACGACAAATTGAATTGTAGAGGGTGTCAAGTTTGATAAGGTGGGTTTGAGGAGCCGAGCCATATACTATGTCTCCATCTACTATATATTTCTGAAAGCACTGTATGTCTGCGTCCCTAGCGGCAATCTCATTGGTCCCTTGGGCCGCCCGCCCCCGCACACCTCATTGGCCTGAGGCGGAGTGACGGGCCAAAGGTCCAAACACACACACACACACACACACACACGTACGTAGGGGGGGTGTTACTTACATTAGCGGGGCTCACAGTGTTAGCAGGGACACACACTATTATTACCCCTTCAGCGCCCCCCCCCCCACCCAGTGTCAGCGGCCGTGCGAGACCCCCGTTCTATATCTCCCACCTCTCCCCCCCCCACACATATACATGCCCCCCCCCTCCCCGGCGCTACAACTCACCCCTTCCCTGGCGGGGGAACAGCCAGTGGCCAGGCAGGCTGCCTCGCGGCGCCGAGTACCCAAGATGGCAGCGCCCGGGACACAGCGGGGGAGCGGCCACAACACGCTGCCTCCCGCCTCAGATCCACGTGGGACCTGCCGGATGGGTGAGTGAGCGGCCTTCACCTCCCTTCCACCCCCCTTCACCTCCCTTCCACCCCCCTTCACCTCCCCTCCACCCCCTTCACCTCCCCTCCATACCCCCCTTCACCTCCCCTCCATACCCCCCTTCACCTCCCCTCCACCCCCCCTCCAGTGTCAGTGTCAGTGTCTCCCCGATACCCCCCGCCCCCCCGGCGCCGCTATAGTCAACGGGGGAGCGGAGCGTCCGGGACACAGCGGGGGAGCGGCCACAACACGCTGCCTCCCGCCTCAGATCCACGTGGGACCTGCCGGACGGGTGAGTGAGCGGTCTTCACCTCCCCTAACCCCCGTTCACCCACCCCTCACCCCCTTTCACCTCCCCTCACTCCACTTCTCCCTTTCACCTCCCCTTCACCCCCCATTTACCTCCCCTCCCCTCCACCCCCCCTTCACCTCCCCTCCACCCCCCCCTCTTCACCTCCCCATTCACCTCCCCCCTCCTCACCTCCCTTCCACCCCCCCCTTCACCTCCCTTCCACCCCCCTTCACCTCCCTTCCACCCCCCCCCTTCACCTCCCTTCCACCCCCCCCTTCACCTGCCCTCCACCCCCCCTTTGCCTCCCCCACCCCTTCACCTCCCCTCCACCCCCCCTTCACCTCCCCTCCACCCCCCTTCACCTCCCCCACCGCCTCCCACCCCCCTTCCCACCGCCTCCCCCTTCCCACCGCCTCCCTTCCCACCGCCTCCTCCCCCTTCCCACCACCTCACCCCTCCTCCCCCTTCCCACCACCTCCCCCCCCTTCCCACCACCTCCCCCCTCCCCCCCTTCCCACCACCTCCCCCCTTCCCACCACCTCCCCCCTCCCCCCCTTCCCACCACCTCCCCCCTCCCCCCTTCCCACCACCTCCCCCCTCCCCCCTTCCCACCACCTCCCCCTTCCTCCCCCTTCCCACCACCTCCCCCTTCCCACCACCTCCTCCCCCTTCCCACCCCCTCCTCCCCCTTCCCACCACATCCCCCCTCCTCCCCCTCACCTTCCCCCTCCTCCCCCTTCCCACCACATCCCCCCCTTCTCTCCCTTCCCACCACCTCCCCCCTTCTCCCCCTTCCCACCACCTCCCCCTTCTCCCCCTTCCCACCACCTCCCCCCTTCCCACCACTTCTCCCCTTTCCCCCCCCCGCTCCCCTGCCCCCCCATCCTCTGCCCCCCCCCTCCGCTCCCCTCCCCTCCACCCCCCTCCCCTCCACCCCTTTCCCCTCCCACCCCCTCCCACACTTCCACCCCTTCCCCCCTCCTTTAACCCTTCCCCCCTCCTCCACCCCTTGCCCCCCTTCTCTAACCCTTCCCCCTCCTCCTCCACCCCTTGCCCCCCTCCTCCACCCCTTGCCCCCCTCCTCCACCCCTTGCCCCCCTCCACCACCCCCTCCTCCCCTTCGCCTTCCTGCCCTCCTTTAGCCTCCCCACCCCCGCCTCTGCCTTTCACCCGCCCTTACTCCGGCCGCCTCTGCCTTTCACCCACCGCCTCACAGCCGCTGCACGCACTCAACAGACACCCGCCACACTCGACACATACCTGCCGCCACACACACCTGCTGCCTCCCGCCCCTACGCACCGACATCACTGACCCACCGCCTCACACCCTAGCAGGACCCCCACTCACCGACAGCACTCACAACCCACGCACCACCCGCCGCCTCACACCCTAGCAGGACCCCCACTCACAGACAGCACTCACAACCCACGCACCACCCGCCGCCTCACACCCTAGCAGGACCCCCACTCGCAGACAGCACTCACAACCCACGCGCCACCCGCCGCCTCACACCCTAGCAGGACACACGCCTCACATTTTTACATCACTTATGGCACCAAAATATACAATATACATTGTACTGTGGTGTGGTTACAATAAACCATTTTTATACAACATCGTATTACATTTTCTTCCATCTTTCTTTTCAATATTATTATCCAACCTTTACAACAAATAGTCACCTATTGTTCCACGATTTATAAATAATACTACCTATTACGCATTTACATCCCGGGCAACGCCGGGTCTCTCAGCTAGTAGTCAATAATTGGCATTAGCATCTGCTGTGCAATACGCTTTCTGACCAGGAGACTTAGGGAGGATTTGTTCCTGTAAAGTACCCCTAGTTTGGCATAGGTCTTGGTTGTCGGGGTATCAATGTGCATCCCGAATGTTAAGTGGGAGTCAAACCATAAGCCCAGGTATTTAAAACTAGTGACAGGTGTTAGGGTGGTGTTAGCGTTGGTTCTAATCAGGAGCTCAGTCACTGGAAGCTTTACAAATTTAGTCTTGGTCCCAAATACCATTGTTACAGTCTTGTCAGTGTTTAAAAACAGTTTGTTTTGGGAAATCCAGTTTTCGAGTCTCAAAAAGTCAGACTGAAGTATGTGTTGAAGGTCAGAGAGGCTATGGCTGTGTGCATACAGGATTGTGTCATCTGCATACATGTGTATTGAGGCTTCCTTACAAGCTGTGGGAAGATCATTAATGAACACTGAGAAGAGTTGGGGCCCCAGAACAGAGCCTTGCGGGACACCACAGGTGATATCCAGGGGGTTGGAGTTAGAGCCTGAGATGGACACATGTTGGGATCTTCCTGATAGGTAGGACTGAAACCAGTTTAAAGCATGTTTCCCTATTCCAGAGCTCTGGAGTTTGTTAAGCAGGATAACATGATCAACTGTGTCAAAAGCCTTTGCAAAATCTAGGAATACTGCACTAGTGAGTTGTCCCCGTTCCATTCCACACTGGATTTCATTGCAAACTTTTAGCAGGGTAGTTACGGTGGAGTGTTTGGGACGAAACCCAGACTGGAATTGGCTAGGGAAATTTGTCTTGGTGTAGAAATCGCTTAATTGGGAGAGGACACATTTTTCCATAACTTTGGATAGAATTGGGAGAAGTGAGATTGGCCTGTAGTTTGAGACAGTGTTTTTGTCCCCACTTTTGAAGATTGGGACAACTCTGGCAGTTTTCCAGGTCTTAGGGATATGGCCTGCAGACAGGATAGAGTTGACTATGGACGCAATTGGTTTGGCAATGGCTGGGGCACCAAGTCGTAGGAACCTAGATTGTAGTAAGTCGGGTCCACATTGGCTGCTTAGTTTTAGTTTGAGGAGCGCTTGTGTAATCTCCTCTTCAGATACTGGGCTAAATTGAAAATTGTGGGCAGTGTTGGGAGGGGGTGGGACTATAGGGGTACTCCCAGGATGAGATTCATGTTTGGGGTTTGTGCTGCGTTTCGCTAATAAGTTAGTGGCACACCCCACAAAGTAATCATTAAATGCATTTGCAATGTCAGGGGTTTGTCAGGGTAATATCCCCCTTAGTGATATTACTTGGTTGTTGATGGTTAGGAGGCTGGAATATGTTGTTGATAACCTTCCAGAAGTTAGCTGGGTTTGATGTATTTTGGTGGAGATTGTCAGAGTAATATTGTGCTTTTGCATACTTTGTTTGCCTTGTGCACACGTTCCGCAGGCATCTGTAGTGATTGAGATCCTTGGTAGTGCCAGTTACTTTGTAGCTTTTCCACAAAGCATCCCTGAACTGGTAGAGTGCTATAAGGTCAGGTGTAACCCATGGAAGGTGGGCCCCCCGTACCCTTATTTTGCGTACTGGAGCATGGGTATCGCAGAGTTTTAAGAACTCGGATTGGAAATAGTCGAGCGCAGAATCAGGGTCGGGAATTAAATCGATTCTGTGCCATGGGCAGTTGGTAAGGTCATCCAGAAACTGTTGTGGGTTAAAGTTTTTAAATGTTCTAGTGAGGAGAACTTTAGGGCTTGAATGGGGCGGTTTAATTTTCCTTACACAGTACACTATTGCATGGTCACTGAAAATATCAGGAAGGATGCCAGAGGATTGGATTCTGCTGGGGTTTAAGAGAGAATCCAGTCTAGCAAGGAATGGTTATGCGACTTCAGGTTTATTCGTGTGGGTTGGGAAATGAGTTGCGATAGGTTAAGTGACTTGAGTTGTATCTGGATTTTGTGGTGTTTAGGGTCAAGCCAATTGAAGTTGAAATCCCCTAGAACTAGCAGCTCACTCTTCTCATTCAGAGAGGAAATGGAGGCAAGAAATTGGGTGATATCAGTCAAGGATTGTAGAGGGGCTTTAGGGGGGCGGTAGATGCCAGAAAGCAAGATGGGCTTAGAAAAGGGGAGGGAGATTTTGCCAACTAGAGTTTCAAAAGAGGGTGGACTTGGTGGGCAATTTAACAGTGTAAATTGTAATGTGTCTGCAATATAAAATAACACCCCTCCTCCTCTCTTTGACCTATCTCTCCTAAAAATGGAGTATCCCTGAATGGCGATATTTGCATCAGGGGTTTTAGAGGATAGCCATGTTTCTGTAAGAACGATGGCTTTGGGTTTATGCATAAGGCACCATGCCCATAGTTCATCCAGTTTGGGCAGCAGGCTACGGATGTTTATATGGGCGACAGATAGCCCTTTTTGGAATTTAAAGGTGGAATTCTCAGGGGCAAGGGACAGAGCTGAAATGGGAGGACCTGGGTTAGTTTCAACATCACCTGCTAGAGAGAGTAATAGTATGAGTAGAAATTTGGGTAGTTGTTTGCAAGTTGTAAATTTGTGGTGTTTTCCATTAGAGTGAGCAGTGGTTGGTGTGCTGGTTTTGGAGTTCTCCACCAACATTCAGTAGATAGTGCAAGGCTTTTGAGTAGTCCAGGGTGTATGGTGATGTTGGGTGTGGGCCAGGATGGAGGAGTTTGTAGTGGATAGAGGGAGTAACATCTCCATGAGGCCAGGAGAAAGAACATAGCAGGTTCATTATGCCAGAGGTAGGCAGTGATGCAAGGAGCTGTTGTGAGCAGAGTGAGTGTGTGCAGACTAAATAGCAGGGGTGGGCCTGTACCTTGTCAAGTGTTTTGCTGCATTGCAATGCTAGGGTCAATTCAGGGTTTCAGTGTTTTGTGCAGTCAGTTTTGGGAGAGGCTGCAGTGAAAGAAGTTGTAAAGGGGTGGGGGGTTAAACTATGCAGGCTAATAAGCATGGGATCATAGTGTGATCTGAATAGCTTACCGTTTGTTGTCTTGAGTAAAAGAGTGTGGAGTAGATCCAGTCACCTCTAGTCAAACTGTAGTCTAACTGTTTTTATCACTTAAAAACCTCACTTTAAATGCCTCGCTGCCTAATGCAGCAATGGTAGCTCTCCCATGGATTCTAATCGCATTTAATAAGCTTTGATAGCGTATTATCATAGCTGTATGGAATCTTATCCTAAGATGACATTTGTATGTTAATTTACCAATTATATTTGTATTTTATTGTGGTTTTCTTTTTTTCAACTGTTGATCAAGTTTTTACGGGTTACACAAATACCAAAGGAAAGCCGTCACCAGTGAGGGAAAGCAGATATCCATCAGTCATGTGCTCATCAAGGCAAATTTTAGGAGTTTTATCTCAAGAAGGTTATTTTCACCATTGTTAGTATGTTTTTTTATATATATATATATATATATATATATATATATATATATATATATATATATATATATATATATATATATATATATATATATATATATATATATATATATATATATATATAATGATCTCTACATCTGGTACCAATTGTTTGTTCCAGCATGCAACTCGACCGCATCAAGCAGCGAGAAAGATTGTGTTCTTAACGTCAAAGATATTCTAAGCAATCCTGTAGGGGGGACGACTTAGAAGAGACAACCACGGGTCACTGGCCAGAGTTGGTGTTATCACGCCATTAGCGAGGGCAAAGACCTGTGACCATAGTGGGGCAAGTTCTGGGCAAGACAAACAGGTGCGAAAGAGCCGTGCTGTCCACACCCTTGAAACATAACAGAGAATTAGCGCCACTGATGGCATACACACCGGGGCAAGGTACTGTAGATGTTCTGACAGATGTCATGCCGTTCCTCCAGCTCTATGGATTCAACCACCGCTTCCTCCCACTTTAGCATATACTGTATGGACATTCACTGTCTGGTGACATATTCAAAAGTAGTTGGTAAATTAGGGAAATCTACCCTTTCTCACGATATATGATCCTAAATATGTCTTCAAAGTACGTGGCAGTGGTTGGGGAAGTATTGGAGTATAAAGTCATGACAAAATGATTAACTTGCAGAAACCTGAATACCTCTTTCAAAGGTTCTGGAAAACGTAGGATCTGTGACCCCGAAAGCATGAAATAGGACTATGGATGGGAGAAGTGGAAATACTAGACAAATAGAATACTACTTACACGGCCATGTGTGAGTACACAGAAACCATTATGTACGTGTGTACTCGCACATGGCCGTGTGAGTATTATTCTATTTGTCTAGTATTTCCACTTCTCCCATCCACAGTCCTATTTCATGCATATATTGTTCTGAAGCATATAGTGCTTCATCATTCACTGCTGTATTCTGTGCTCCCCTACTTTCCTTTTAAACAAGATCCAACATGTTTTGTTGTGGCATGCTACTTCAGGGTATGCGGAGCAATGAGTGACTATTGCGTCCTGGTCACTATACCAACTGCTTAAAGCTCCATAAAATGAACAGCTGGAATGCATATAAATGCATATAATAATAATAGCATGTTCTTCTATAGCACTGCTAGTTTTACGTAGCGCTTTACAGAGACATTTTTGCAGTCCCAGGTACCTGCCCCATGGAGCTTACAATCTATTTTTTTTGGTGCCTGGAGGCACAGGGAGATAAAGAGACTTGCCCAAGGTCACAATGAGCCGACACCGGGAATTGAACCAGGCTCCCCTGCTTCAAACTCCGTGCCAGTCAGTGTCTTTACTCACTGAGTTGCTACTTCTCGAGTGCAGGGGTATAACCAGAGAGGCATAGATTTGGGGGGCAATAAACAATGGCTTTTATTTAGCCCTTCGCTTTAAAACAACACAGCACAAGGCAGCATACAAATAAACAGCCCATCCCTGTGTTAAGGGCTGACTCACACTTCCCCGTCCCTATCTGCAGGGCTGAGAGGATAGCCCTCTTACCAGTCTCTGAGTCCAAAGATGTACCTATAAGCAGAGACTCTTTACATAAGTCTGGGTTGGTGTCCATGGGGTGTACCCTCTGGTGGGTTCCAGGGTCCACAGAATCCTGGAAAAGATGGTCTGGTTCCCTTGGTATTTCTATGGCAGCACAGTCTTCTGTGCTAGAGAACTTCCTCAGTGATAGAGATTCCCCCCCCCCCCCATGCTGTTTTGCAGCACACTTTTAAACCTGCTTGATGAGCCAGGTGGAGGCTGGCTAATTGACTCAAGCTGAAATAAACCGGCTCCCTGCTGTACTCATCAGCTACAGACAGATTTTATGTGCTGCCTTTTTAAACCGGGGAAAGGCCCTGTCACAGTTTTTTATTTATTTATAAAATATTTTACCAGGAAGTAATAGATTGAGAGTTACTTCTTGTTTTCAAGTATGTCCTGGGCACAGAGTGAAGACAAATAATACATGCTTACAAATACAGTTACATAAATGAACAGGGTATACATTATATACAAGACATTGCATGCACAGTTAAAGAAAATATATATATTATGGGCGTATGAAACAGTTACAAACCAGATTAAAATGTGAGACAGTCTTAGAGGCAGGAAAAAGAATGCATGGGTACGAAACCAAGTAAAAGGTAAAAAAATGTAAATGGCAGTGGGCTAGACATATTGCAAGAAGAAATTACCGTTGTTGGACAAAGATGGTACTCTACTAGATTTCGGGGGAAATTAAAAGACCAAGATAATGACCAAAAGTAGGGGTGAGAAGATGAAATAGGAACATTTGTTGGAGCAACTGCAATACCTGGAAGATCCTTGGGGATGCTTCATCCAGCAGGGGATCGACAAGGGCTGAAGGAGATGATATACAGGCATACCCCGGTTTAAGGACACTCACTTTAAGTACACTCGCGAGTAAGTACATCTCGCTCAATAGGCAAACGGCAGCTCACGCATGCGCCTGTCAGCACGTCCTGAACAGCAATACGGCTCCCTACCTGTACCGAAGCTGTGCGCAAGCGGGGAGACTATAGAGCCTGTTACACATGCGTTATTTACATCAGTTATGCACGTATATGACAATTGCAGTACAGTACATGCATCAATAAGTGAAAAAAAGGTAGTGCTTCACTTTAAGTACATTTTCGCTTTACATACATGCTCCGGTCCCATTGCGTACGTTAATGCGAGGTATGCCTGTATACACTTGTATTTACAGTGTACATGTATTTTTTCTATAAATATGTATGTTTTTGTAAATAGTTATGTGGTTCAAGTGTACATATTTATACTTTTAAGATGTCTTTATACCCATGCATTGTCTGATGAGCCCTGTTTATGCCTAAGAGCGCATTTTTGCTTATCTGTGGAGCTCCCTCATATTCGGTATATGCCAAGCACCTTCTCTCCCCACCTTTAACTCAAACCGTTAACTCACCTTTTAAATTACAGCAGGGCCCTGCTTCTCTGTGCCCAGCTTGTTGGCGATCTGCTGATACGGCGGTACTCGAGAAGGGGTCTACCATCTCTGCGCATGCGCAGAACGGGGGGTGCCAAGGTTGCGCATACTCCGAACGGAGGGTGCGCATGCGCAGAAGGGGTAATTGCAGGTCTGCACACGCTAAAAATCGCCAGTTGCGCTTTCCGGCGATTTTCGCTTTGCCGTGGGCCCTTAGAATGGAACCCTCCGCATGCCCGGAGCCCTCCTGTAAGCCTTTTAATAGCCTAGACTCATGGCTACTGTCCCCCACCCACAGTTACTCCTACCAACCATTGTGGCCAAGCACTGCCATCTACAGCACTTATTCCCTCATCTGCTCTAAGTCTCCAACATACCACTTAGATTGTAAGCTCTTCCGGGCAGGAATTTCCTTTCTTATTGTCCTCAGCAATATGATTACCTGTTCTTTTTCTTATAATTGTTCTTTGGTGTCAATTGTAGCATCAATTCAGGTTTACAAAGTATACATCATTACAAAGTATTCATAGTTACCTAGTTACAAAGTATACATCATTACAAAGTATTCATAGTTACCTAGTTACAAAGTATACATCATTACAAAGTATACTGTACATAGTTACAAAGTATACATAGTTTACATAGTAGATAAGGTTGAAAAAAGACATATGTCCATGAAGTTCAACCTATGCTAAATTTAGACGACAGATACTTATCCTATATTTGTATTTAAAGGTTTCTTTGGTTTGGTGGTGGGAGGGGCATTTAGAAAAACACCTCTGTTTTCGTTGATCTGAATGAACTGTTATAGAGCAATTAAAAACAACACATTTTTTCAGAGCTGAATAGTCTCCCCGCTGAACAGAATGTTATCCGGTATTGTAGCATATTGTAGCCTTTCCTCTCTCACCTCTCTTAGCCTCTCTCGCTCACTCCCCCCCTCCCCTATTCGTCTGTCTCGCTCTCACTTTTTCTCTATCTCCCTCACTCCCCCACACCACAATAAATACACATTCCCACCCTCACTCCCCCACAATACACACACACACAAAAAATAAATTATAATCTCCTCCGCACTTAAAAATATTTCCCGGAACAAATAGTTGTTTCAAAAAAAGATATATTTTATTTCTTGGCAGGACGCTCACGTTAGTGTGTGGGAGGCTTACACTACTCCTGCAAAGTCTTTACTGGTTCTTCCTATAAACAAAAGGTTTCCTTGGTTAGCTCAAAAACCTTGCTTTCTGCATGTCTTAGGCCGCGTTCACACAGGGGGCTTCGCGACGCCGCGCGCGCCTCGTATGCTGGGCGATGTGTGATCATCCCCAGCAGACGGAATGATCCGACACATCCAGGAAGTGTGTGAGGGGGGGAGTGGGGGCGCTGTGTCATGGGCGGGGAGAGGGGAGTGGGGGCGCTGTGTGAAAAGACTCCCGCGGCTGCAGCAGCGCCGACGCCGCACTTTGCAGCCAATGGTAGTTTCAATACTGAACACTACCATTGGCCGCCAGGCATCAGGGACGAACGCGCGCGCGCACGATGTGTAGCGCGCTGTGTGAGCGGGGCCTTAAAGACTGAAGCAGGATTGACAACTGGTATTAAACCACTTGACGCACTCTCGCGTGCTTTCTGCCTCGGTTAACCGCGACAATCTAATTAAAGAACAACTTTTACAGATCAGCGTCAAAAAAATTAAAAAAACGTTTCCCGCAAGTGGCTGGCAGAAAAGGACTCGCCGGTCAGATTGTGACTTTCATGGATTCCATTACTAGGACGTTTCCATGGAAACCAGTTCTACCCGGCGAATCTCAGCGGGGGCGAGAGTTCCTGACCCTGGGTGGGCAGCTCCACTGCTGAGTGGGGCGTAAAGCCCTCAATATTTCTTTCATTTGCACTCGAGCGCCACAAAGGTTTTCTAGGTGTCCTCATGGATATTCATAAACCCTGCAGCACAGCGGCCCCAGCACAATGCCAGCACTCCGGGTGTGTTCTGTAATCTCACACTGAAGCAGACCTTGTGAACTAATGCAAATCGCAAGCTATTACCAGGAGGCACTTAACGAACAGACATCTCCTGTGACAATATTTCCTGATAACAACTAACAGGGAGGGGGGGGAGTAACTTTTGTAGTAAAAATAATATTTCACTTGTATTTTACTGCAGAGGTTCCCGACTCCAGTCCTCATGATTCCCCCCCCCCCCTTCATCCCCCACACACATCAGGTTTTAAGGACATCCCAGCTTCAGCACAGGTGGCTCAATCAGTGGCTCAGTCGGAGACTGCTGAAGCAGGGAGCCATTGATTGAGCCACCTGTGCTGAAGCAGGGAGCCATTTATTGAGCTACCTGTGCTGAAGCAAGGAGGTACTGATTGATCCACCTGTGCTGAATCATGGATATCCTGAAAACCTGACTTGTTAGGGGGGTCTTGAGGTCTGGAGTTGAGCACCCCTGGCATACAGGGAGCTGTTTTTAAATGTCATCTTTGTGAATAGGAAAGTGCATTGCTTGAGAACGAGAGTGTCTCAGGTGTGTTACACAGAACAGGCAGTCCTCGTTTTACGTTGAATGGCTTAACCGACGCTATGCAATACATACCTATGGGCATTTTTACGACGCCAAAATGGCTTATCTGACGCTGTTACAACGCTTTTTTTTTGTACAGTAATGTACAGTATAGTTTTATTATACAGTTCTGGATTCAATAAATAGAATCTTTACATCATATTGTATGTGTGTGCTGCATATCTTATTGCCTGCGTAAAATATCTGGTGTATTTTAGTGTTAAAAATGCCTTCAGGAACGGAACCTTCCATTTAAACAGTGTTCCTATGGGAAAATGTATTTTGATTTACGACGCTTCGCTATCCGACGCCATTTTGAGTAACGCATTGTGGCGGATAATCGAGGACCGGTTGCGCGCGCATCAGCCAAGATGGCGGCGCTCCGTCGCTCCAAGATGAAGAAACTGATTGAAGCAGGACGGAGATTGGCCAGCCAGTATATAAAACAACAAGCACCTAGCCCCTCCATATTAAATGAGCTTGAGGAAGCCCTGTATAGGGCGAAACGCGTAGCTCTTCACTTTGGACAGTTGCAGTCATCATAGAGGAGCCAGAGGTGACGTTGTAGCTCTCCATCCGGACGCGGAGAGAGAGATTCCCTACCACCTACCACTGAGTGACTCCCTATGTTGTTTTTTTAGTTCCCCTAGAAGCAGCAGTTGCTTCTATATTTTAACTTCATCATTTGTTTTTTCTTATTTTGTGCATTCATTTTGTTTTTAATAAAGCTCTTTATATCCTGTAGACAGCAGTGTTCCTTAGTCTGTATCCCCACTTATTTTCATTAGCACCAAGGGGAACTTAACACAGAAATCAGAAGCTGAAAGAAACCCTTATTAGTGTGTACTCACACTGGTCCGTGTGAGTATTTGGATATATATATATATATATATATATATATATATACTTTTATTTTACCCCTCCCTTTCACCTCAACACCTGGTGACCATAAGGTTAATTCCACTTATCTATCTGCAATAATTGCAAGGTAGTCACGGACCCCTCCAACTGGAGCCTTGTACCAATATTTGGCAAAGGCGATATCAAGATACCATTACAGGAGAACACTCACATTAGCCCGAATATTGTAACATTATAATAGCATATCGCTCCATTGTCCTCCTATTCCTTCCCCGCATCATAGCTGTCGTTTGTATTCATATCGATTTAACTGCATTTTCATTTTCATGAGAGGAAAATTATCGGGAAGGAGTCACCTGTACAACGAGGAACATTCAAGATTCAGCGAAAGATAAAGACACGACAGAAGAAAAATCCGCATCCCAAAGAAGATCTGAGAGTCAAAGAAACCTTGATGTGATAGAACTTACACAAGGCCGTGTAAGTTATTTATTCATTTATTTATTTCTTCACCTTCATACACACGCGATTATATGTTCGCCTCCCATCCACTGAGTCCACCCCACAAACTGATGTTTCAATAGAGGTGTTTTCACCACATTGATCACCAGCTAAGGAAGACACACCTTATACCCATCCTTCCTCATACTGTGCTCCCCCATTTTTCTTGTGTTCCATTACCATCGAGGGTCCTGGGTAGATCCTGCTGGGGTTTCGAGCCACACGAGGACATCTCAAGACAAATACGCAATATCCAAAGGCTGTATTATACCCTTCTTATTTTACACTCTACTTTTAATATTCTATGCACATCACACAGAGATAGCGCCCGGTACTTTTCCAAACGGATAACCGAGGACCGCCTGTATTTTATTGCTACTTCTATACAGTTGTGTCTCGTTAGTTTAATTAACCCATTGCTCTAAAATACACGGTGTCAGTGGACACGGAGGGGAGTTATAGACTCATAATAATAGTAGTAGCACTACAAATTCAATGTATACCTGGGGTAAAGACCTTAGCATCCATATTAACAAGATGGGAAGCCAAAGTCTGGAAGCTAGAAAGAGAACATGTATGTTTCTCTGCATGACTCATACAAGCAAAGGCTACAACAGGAGTACAATGTTATCATGTCCTTGTTAAGTGGCCACATTTATCAGTTGGTTACTTGGATCAGGGGAATTTTGGTCCTGAAATAGACAAGCAAATGTGAAAAAATAATAAACTACATTAAGACATTAACATAATATCCCCTAGCCCAGGGGAGCGCAAACTTTTTTCCTGCGCCCCCCTGCCCGGCAGTTCTCCTCTCTCCGTGACCCCCCCTCTTGCCTTGGCTTCGGCGTCTGCGTCATGATGCCCCAGTTTGTGCACCGTTGCCCTAGTTCCTAAATCAGCTTTAATTAGCACATGTGATTGCCTTTTTTCTCTGCACTACAATTCACAGTGTGTGTACCTCCTCCAGGGCTGCCCACAGGGGGGGAGAGCTGGGACAGGAGTCCCGGTCCCAGCGGCTGTGGGGGGGCCCTCACCGCCGGGCCCCAGCTGCGGGCCTCCCTCACTCTGTCCCATGTGAGCTGCTAGAGCACGCCGGGCCTAACGTCGATGCGCGCCGGAAGCAAGGTGGGCTCAGCACCGACATGAGAGGGAGGTACGGCATGCGCCAGCAACTTTGGCGTGGGACAGAGTGAGGGAGGTCCACAGCAGGGGAGAGCCGGGGGCCCACCGGCGACAGGACCAGCAGCCGGGCCCTGCCAGAGGTCGGGCCCAACTTGCAGCTCCGGCCAGGCCCCCCCAAAGTAACTAAATGTATTTGGGGGTGTTATTTTTTATTTTATGCATGGGGGGGTGTTATATGTATTTAGGGTGGGGGGAGGGTTCTTTCATATGTATTTGGGAGTGCAGGGGTTTCTTTTCTATGTATTTGGGGGTGGGGGTTTATATGGGTTTGGGGGTGGGAGGTTTATATGGGTTTGGGGGTGGGAGGTTTATATGGGTTTGGGGGTGGAGGGGTTTATATGTGTTTGGGGTGTTTTTTTATATGGATTTTGTGGGGGGGGATTGTCTATCGGGAGGAGGGAATGAGTGTGAGGAGGGGGGATTGAGTGACGGTGGGGTAATTGATGGAGGGGGTGAGAGAGTGAGAGAAAAGAGTAAGGTTGAGATGGAGGGGAGAGAAATACATGCGGGGAGAAGGGATTCACTGAGAGGTGGGTAATTAATGGAGAGGGAGAGTGAGAGGAACGAGTGAGTGGGGAAAATATGGAGTAAGAGCTAGACAGAGGGGAGAGAAAAATATGCGGGTGAAGGAATTGAGTGAGAGTGGGGTAATTGATGGAGGGGGTGAAAGTGAAATGAGAGGAGGAGTGAGATAGAGGGGTGAGAAATACATGGGAAGAAGGGGGGAAATACAGGGGGCTTGTGAGGTGTGAAATGGGGAGGGCTCGCAAAACTGCCGACATAGGGGGTGGGTGGTGATGGATGTAACTCTAGTCCTGGGCCCTGGGAAAACTGCCTGCGGCCCTGTGTACCTATACTTTTCATTGATAGCCCTGACAATGCACATACAGTACATCCTTGCCCTGAGACAGAGAGATAAGGAGACCTTTCATGGTTATACAGAGATACAGTAAGACTGGGATTCAAAGCTGGTCCATCTGGCAGTATCTTACCACCAAGCCTCTCCTTCCGCCTCTTGTGGCTCTGATGCTGATTGAAATCTCCAGTAGAAATTCTAAGGACATGTTTCCTGGAGGTATTGCCTTACTACTGCGTTTACTTACTCCTCTTCAACATGGACTTTTCCTTTCAGAGTCTTCATGCTCTTTAAATATTATCAACTAGCTGGTATACCCGGCGTTGCCCGGGATGTAATTTTCCCGCTCCCCCTCTGTCGAAGCTCCCCTCTCTCTCTCCGCTCCCCCTCTCTTTCTCCCCATTCACCTCTCTCTCTCTCCCCCGTCAGCATGTATGCAGGGTGAGTGGGTTGACGGGGTGGGGTAAGCAGGAGGACACGCGGCTGGAAGGGGGAGAGCATGGTGAGCGGGAGGACGGCGCCGGTCAGTGTGAGTGGCGCGTGCGCGGGGTAAGCGTGAGGATGGTACGAGAGGAAGGTGGAGAGTGGGGTGAGCGTGAGGACGGCGCCGGTGAGCAGGAGTATGGCGCAAGTGCGGGGGGAGCGGGAGGACGGCACGGGTGGAAGGGAAAGCACGAGAGTGGATGCCGCGGTGTTTGGGGTCAGCATGTGTGCAGGGTGAGCAGTATGACGGTGTGGGGTAAGCAGGAGGACACGCGGCTGGAAGGGGGACAGCAGGGTGAGCGGGAGGACGGCGCCGGTGAGTGGGAGTAAGGCGCGTGTGCGGGGTGAGCGGGAGGACAGCGCAGGTGGATGGAGGACATCGCGAGTGAGGGTGGTTCCAGTGACCGTGGGGTCTTTGCCAA
The DNA here is from genome assembly GCF_040206685.1 of Ascaphus truei. Classification (NCBI taxonomy): domain Eukaryota; kingdom Metazoa; phylum Chordata; class Amphibia; order Anura; family Ascaphidae; genus Ascaphus; species Ascaphus truei. Next base: position 126,426,529 of record NC_134488.1, read on the forward strand.
ATCAGCAAATGGATCAATGAGGTCCTTGCCAAATCAGGGATCAAAGGAGTCAGTGTGCGGTCCTGGCAAATGGACAGTGAGGCGCACGCGGTGTGAGTGTGGTGTGACTGTCACGCCCTGCGTAGGCGTGGCCGTGATGTCAACCCACCCCGCAGGCCAATGAGCTGTGGCTGTTCCCCGGCCAATCACAGGGGGCACAATCATACAGACAAAGATTTTTTCACTTTTATATATACCGGTAAATCTATATATATATATATGTACAAAGGCAGATGTCACTCGCAATAAAGGTAGAAAGCCGGTGCTTGTCCCATATAATACTGAATAAAATGTAGATTCCTTACCAGGCAGACCAGGAGTCCAAGACCACGCAGCAAGAGCCGAGACAGCACTCAGGTTGATATCAAATATAAATGTATTGAAAAAAAAGGCACATACAACCGACGTTTCGGTCCTGAAACAGGACCTTTCTCAAGGGAGTGCTTGAGAAAGGTCCTGTTTCAGGACCGAAACGTCGGTTGTATGTGCCTTTTTTTTTCAATACATTTATATTTGATATCAACCTGAGTGCTGTCTCGGTTCTTGCTGCGTGGTCTTGGACTCCTGGTCTGCCTGGTAAGGAATCTACATTTTATATATATATATATATATATATATATATATTCAAATGTGTGTGTGACCGTAGAATAAACATCTTGATATACTGTACATTATTTCTTATTTATTCTCTCACCTTTGACATTAGATAAAGAGCAGCTCTCATAATATCATTACACATAATGTAGGTGTATTGCAGGTCAGGTGTGTTATGAAGAAAATAATTTGTAAGGACTGAAGAAAGCATTTTGTTAAATGAGACTTAGGGCTCCATGGTACTCTGCAAGTTAATGTTAATTCATTTAATCTACCTTCTTTCCCAAGGGAAATTCAGTGTTATCATTAGCAGTAATGTTTCACCAAGCAACAAGCTGCTTTTGTATCGCTGTCAATGCAATTCATACTTACATAGTTACACAGTTACACAGTTACACAGTTACACAGTTACACAGTTACACAGTTACATAGTTACATAGTTATATAGTAGATGAGGTTGAAAAAAGACCTATGCTAAATTTAAACAACAGATACTTTATCCTATATATATAGGATATATCCTATATATATAGTGCTCTTGAGTGTCAGGGGAGAAGGTGGAACCAGGCCTGGGTTGCCCAATCAGGGGTCAGACCTGGTGCTCGTCTCCTGGCTATAATTAAGGGGTTTACCGCCCAATTTATTCCCCCCTTATCATTGGATGATATGACTGGGGTTTTTGTTTGCCTTCCTCTGGATCAATAAGTAAGTAAGTATATATATATATATATATATATATACAGCTAAACCCCGTTATAACACGGTCCTCGGGGTCCACCCCGAGACCACCGCGTTACTAACGGGGTCGCGCTAATTAAAAAAAAAAAAAATGGCCGCCGCATATTTACCCCGCGGTCCCGGCTTTCCCCTGTCACCGCGTGACAGGAGATGGGAGGGGGGATTCCCCTCCGGCTTCAGCTTCCCCTGTCACCGCGGGACAGGAGATGGGAGGGGGGATTCCCCTCCGGCTTCAGCTTCCCCTGTCACCGCGGGACAGGAGATGGGAGGGGGGATTCCCCTCCGGCTTCAGCTTCCCCTGTCACCACGTGACAGGAGATGGGAGGGGGGATTCCCCTCCGGTCCGGCTCCCCCCTGCCGCAGCACAGGGCCCTCGCGCCGCAATACAGGGCCCCCTGGCCCTGCCGTAGCGCAGGGTCGTCCTGCCCCTCCCCCCTCCATGCCCCCCCGCGCTGCACCGGGCCATCCCACCAGCCCCCACAGCATCGGGGGCCCCCGCAGCCATCATCCCCCTCCACCGCAGCACCACCCCCACCGGCACGCCCCCCCCCTGCAGCCACATGCCTCACCAATCATCCCCAAGGTAAGGCTGAGGTGTGTGTGTGTGTGTGTGTGTGTGTGTCAGTGTGAGCAGTGTGTGTGCAGTGTGCAGTGTGTGCAGTGTGAGCAATGAGCAGTGTGTCAGTGTGTGCAGTGTGAGCAATGAGCAGTGTGTCAGTGTGTGCAGTGTGAGCAATGAGCAGTGTGTGTGCAGTGTGCAGTGTGTGTCAGTGTGAGCAGTGTGTGTGCAGTGTGAGCAATGAGCAGTGTGTCAGTGTGTGCAGTGTGAGCAATGAGCAGTGTGTGTGCAGTGTGCAGTGTGCAGTGTGTCAGTGTGAGCAGTGTGTGTGCAGTGTGAGCAATGAGCAGTGTGTCAGTGTGTGCAGTGTGAGCAATGAGCAGTGTGTGTGCAGTGTGCAGTGTGTGTCAGTGTGAGCAGTGTGTGTGCAGTGTGAGCAATGAGCAGTGTCAGTGTGTGCAGTGTGAGCAATGAGCAGTGTGTGTGCAGTGTGAGCAGTGTGTGTGCAGTGTGAGCAATGAGCAGTGTGTCAGTGTGTGCAGTGTGAGCAATGAGCAGTGTGTGTGCAGTGTGCAGTGTGTCAGTGTGAGCAGTGTGTGTGCAGTGTGAGCAATGAGCAGTGTGTCAGTGTGTGCAGTGTGAGCAATGAGCAGTGAGTGTGCAGTGTGTGTCAGTGTGAGCAGTGTGTGTGCAGTGTGAGCAATGAGCAGTGTGTCAGTGTGTGCAGTGTGAGCAATGAGCAGTGTGTGTGCAGTGTGTGTCAGTGTGAGCAGTGTGTGTGCAGTGTGAGCAATGAGCAGTGTGTGTGCAGTGTGTCAGTGTGTGCAGTGTGAGCAATGAGCAGTGTGTGTGCAGTGTGCAGTGTGTCAGTGTGTGCAATGAGCAGTGTGCAGTGTGTGTGCAGTGTGTGTGCAGTGTGAGCAATGAGCAGTGTGTGTGCAGTGAGTGTGTGCAGTGTGTGCAGTGTGTGCAGTGTGCAAAAAAAACTAAAAAAAAATTTAAAAAAAATTAAAATTTATTTATTTTTTTTAAACGGGAGCCACGGGAAAACCGCGTTATAACCGAATCGCGGTATAGCGAGGCGCGTTATAACGGGGTTTAGCTGTATATATATATATATACATACACAGTGGTTGACAAATCACCAAAAAATCTACTCGCCACACAAAAAAATCTACACGCCACCTAGTACCAAACGTGTGCTGCTTGGGCCAATATTTACTCGCCCGGGGGTTAAATTCACTCGCCCGGGGCGAGCAAATGTATAGGTTTGTCGAACACTGTATATATATATACAGTGTTCGACAAACCTATACATTTGCTCGCCCCGGGCGAGTGAATTTAACCCCCGGGGCGAGTAAATATTGGCCCAAGCAGCACACGTTTGGTACTAGGTGGCGTGTACATTTTTTTGTGTGGCGAGTAGATTTTTTGGTGATTTGTCAACCACTGTGTATATATATATATATATATATATATATATATATATATATATATATATATATATATTTACTTACTGATCCAGAGGAAGGCAAACAAAAACCCCAGAGTCATATCATCCAATGATAAGGGGGGAATAAATTGGGCGGTAAACCCCTTAATTATAGCCAGGAGACGAGCACCAGGTCTGACCCCTGATTGGGCAACCCAGGCCTGGTTCCACCTTCTCCCCTGACACTCAAGAGCACTGCAGGGAGTGGGGAAAATCCATGTTTACTGCTGGCAGGCCTGCTTTTCCCAGGGCTTACTGCTAGTGAGGGCAGACTGGTAGCCAAGAACCAGTCCTGGCTACACAACAAACCAGGAAGATAATACATCTAGCACCAAATCAGTGGTACTGTATGTCGATAACTTCACAACACCAGACCAATCATATCCTTCATAGAGTCCCTCTTCTGGCAAGTAGCCCCCCCCCTTCAATGACAATCGTATAAGTAGCAACATTTGCCTAATTACCTACCTTTTTACAATACAATTATTTATATAATGAATTATTTGGAGAAAAATGTTGTTCCCGAATCGAGGTTCACAGGAAAACCTCGAGGACGATAGCACCACACACAAGTCCACCCCTTCTCCAGGGTCCTATTACAGCAAATGTTTAATGCAGGAGAAAGGGTTAACACAAAATCTAACAGTGGGTCATTTATTTTCTGTAACTCCAAAGTTCAGCATGAGCAGAATCTATTATTTTTAATGCCACTCTGGGCTAATTAACAGCTCCTCCTGGTCGTCTCATTTCCCTTCCCGGGCAGGTGCGCACTCACAGGGAACGAGACGTAAAAGCTTTATATTCTTTATTGTGGGACGGAGATGTGAAGGTCCTGTATGGGAGACCATACAAACATTGGCAAATATGTTTGCTTATGGCTATATACGGTTTACGGATGGTATTGGGTGAAACACAGCTGCCCTGCTGGGTGACTGCTGATCAGTGCAATATGTATTTGGAGAAAATACTGTGTAATGTTATAGAGGCTGGAACAGGCTTAGGAACCCATGGGAGGTGTGTGGGTGCAAGGTCCACTTTTTTACAATCTAAGTAATCAAAGGTTTCAGGCACTTTTTTGTATTGCATCCTCTCTACGTAAAATAATAGGCCCTATAAATGGCTAATCGTTTTCTGATTTTGAGCATCCTCGCCCATGCTAGGTTGTGCAGTGTGTTAAATGTAGCAGGTTGAAGTATAAAGCACGGCCAGAAAGGCCTCCTGCCGGACGCAGGTCTCAGGTGATATATTCTGGCCTCTGACTGCCAATGATTCAACGTAGGTTAGCAGGACCGGAAATTACTAGCCATGAACAATAAGGAGAAGAATGGCAAAGGAGGGCTGGGTGCCAGTGCAGAACTGAGCAAGGATTAAGAAGGCTGAAGACCAAGTTGCTTCATCATATTGCTGTTCATTCCCTTTAAATGCCCTGGAGTAAGCTATACCTGGGAGGAAAGGAAACTGAGTGAATTATGTAGACTGCACATTTGCATGTACATAACCCCTAGCTTTATATCGGCGGTGTGATTACCGGTAATATTACTGTATTGCATCCTTTGGCAGTACTTCCTAATCACTGCCACTAGAGAGAGTGATTGCAGTTTAAATGCTCTGCCCTTTCCACCTAACACTGCAGACAATTCCTGGTGTAATAATAATAATATTAACTTTTTTTTAACTCAAAGCGCCTGACAATTAAAAACAGACACGCAATTTAAAATGATAAAAGAAACCAAGCAGAAGATAATAATTTACGATGTGCCACAATGCAGAATGTCAATTTCAGTATTAAATGCAGGGCTGGCAGTGGTGCATTAATCAAATGCTGGGGTGAACAGATAAGTCTTGGGTCTATTTTTAAGGATTTCCAGAGAAGGGCATTTCAGACCGCATGGGGCAGTTCCAGAGAGTAGGGGCAGCATAGCTAAAAGCTCAGACCCCAAATGATGTCAAAGATCCTTACATAACACACATACCCCTTCTGTTCCAGGAGGGCCTGCCACACATTGCTGATATGGTTAATTGATGCAGAATAAAGTTTTGCAGTTGAGTCTGATACAAGAGCACGGTTTTAATAAAGAAGTGTGAGACTGGAAGCACAATCTTTCATTAACAATCTGTCATACTACTCAGTGCTGCACGGCGGTATAAGAAGCCTTCTGCTTCACATTGCCACTTGATCGTCGTCGCCTGTGTGTTCTCTGTGTTGTGGGTTTATTAGAATGAAAGCCGCTCCTTTTTGGTATTAAATAGCAGAATGGGAGATGCACCCTACAACAGACAAAGAGAGACTGTCTAATGTGCTGCCCAGCTAATGTGCCAGGTGAATGCACGAGGTTCAGTTTCCACAGATGTGCAGACCACAGAAGAAGGGAATGAGACTGCCTGGACAGCACAAATAGAACCATGTAGGCCTGGCCTTGCCATGCCTTGCCTTGAGTCACTACTCAGGATTGATGACAATGATGAGAGAGAATGTTCCTGCAATCTCTGCGCAGTTTCCTTAAAACTGTGCGAGCTGAACATTTCAATAAATGAAAAATCTCGGGCATTACATAGCCAAGAAACTGTAGGGGAAACGGTTTTTATTGTGGCAGCCACACCATCTGCCGAAGAAAGCGTTTTCATCATTACATGCACGTGGAGCAGAATGGGATCTCTGAGGGATTTTGTCATTGGCTGATTTCCCCCTCTGTGGACATCCCATCGGGTCCCCGCACTTTGGGGACCAGAGTTACATAACAGAGCCTACAGCTGCTGGCTTGTTTGCTGAGAAACTGCCTTTTTCTAAAGCAATGTGAGAGAAATAATACTCTATGTTTTCATGAAATCTCCTAACCAGGGTGTTCTGAATTGAGACTTGTTTTTTTAATACTGCACCGACACACTTTATTCGAGCAAATACCCGGTATGTACCTGGCAGATACCTGGAATGCGCCGCTCCTCACCTCTGACAAGCCCCGTTGCATTTGCCTTCCCAGCCTGGGTTCATGCCTGGCTGACGGGCGGCTGATCTGTTAAATGATAATGATTAGGATTTAATAGGTTGCAATGCTTCGCGTGTCTACCAGATGGCATAAATTCATGAATTGTAATGCAGTATATATATATGTACTGTGCAGTATTGCAGCCAGCGGGAATAAAATGCTTCAATCCCTGCCTGGAAAATAACCCAATGCACTCGGGCAGAAAACAGTCACAAACCTCAATACACCCGGGTATACCCGAATTCGTGGGACTAGCCGAGCTCGAATAAAGTGTGTCGCCAGTGTATGTGGCTAATGTACTGTCACACTTCTGTCATAGACCTGGATCGTACCATCTTATACATGACCAAAGTTTTTGAGGGCTCCTAAGGCCTTGCCCCCGCTGCCTACTACAGCGTCCGCTGTGGCGGATGAGAGCCCTCCCCTCAATGGTGCCGGGCCCGCTGCGAGGGGGGCTGCAGCGCTGGGGTGCGAGTTGCTCCTGCTCTCAATAGAATTGAGAGCAGGACTCGCGTCGAGCGATACGGCACGCCCCCCGGCGGTTCAGCCAATGAGGGCGAACCTGCCGGGTGATGTCATGGCCGCACCCCCGTCACTCCCCCACCACGCCCCCCCCCCCCGGTCTCTCTTCCTGCAGTGAGCTGCAGACCAGGGACTCGGCTGCACGCGCCGGCAATCTCGCGGGCGCACGTTGCAGCGGAGTTACCGGGGCCTAAGCCTTAGCACAACTGTCAATCACATTCCTAAGGCCATCGGCAGATTGCTCTATCGAGTGAATCAGGGCTGACCCAGCTGTCCTGTGCAGTGGGTCAGCGCAGTGGGCCGGTTCTGCAGCTCCCTGACCTCCTGCAATACTCTCTCTCCTCCTGCCGCCGTCGGGATTCAACTTCTGCCTGATGGAGGTGGGTGCTGGAGGACGGAGCTGGGAGAGTGCCTGGCCCGACAGGACCGCCCCTCACCCCAAGGTGTGTGTTGGGAGTGAGTGGTGAGAGAGGATCTTACCTTCTCAGGAGCGGCCCTCCTTCTGCAGCGTCGCATTGTCATAGTGACGCAACGTCAAATGACGCCGAGATGGCACATGGCGACGCGTTGTTATGACAACGTGACATCACATGGTAAGGCGTGGCCATGACAAAGCGATGTCACATGACACTGCAGGAGGAGGGACGCTCTTCAAGGAATCTCTCGGCCTTCCAGGTAAGTGCAATCTTTTGTACGATTTCCTCTCCACACTGTTGTACATTAGTCTGTTTTCACCTCTCTAGTTTCCCCCCTGCTCACTGAATTGTAAACTGTGTGCTTTAATTTCTATACATTGTGGCCAGAACAAAAGTTAACAGGGTCACTGAGCCCGCCCCACTTTGTGGCGTCATGGGACTTCAAAGAGTCTTATCAAAGAGGCTCAGGATAAGACAGTTTCACTGATAACTCAGTTAGAAGTGTGCATGGAACAGCTCAGTGCTGCCTGGTTGAATGGAACATGGGAGAATAAAGAGGTTGTCATGTGAAGAATCGATGGCAGATATTGGGCCTTTTTAAGTACAAATCAAAATCAAATTAAAAAAAAAATCTCGGGCATTACATAGCCAAGAAAATGTAGGGTAAACCGGTTTATTTTGCAGCCACACCATCTGCCGAAGAAGCGTTTTCATCGTTCCACGCACGTGGAGCAGAATGGGATCCCTGAGGGATTTTGTCATTGGTTGATTTCACTCTCTGTGGACATCCCATCGGGTCCCAACACTTTGGGGACCAGAGTTACATAACAGAGGCCTTTTTAAGTACAAATCAAAATCAAATTAAAAAATAAACTCCGAAACAAATAGAAATCGAGAAGAAGAATCCCGTCTATTCTTCTGCACTTAATATTCTTCATACAAATCGGCAAGTTTCCCCAAAGTCAGATGTTATGGGATGTTGAGAAAGTGATAAGGGTATTAAATCCAGACGTCTGTGCAGTCACAGTATAAAGCAGCGCCGGGCTGGAAACTCCCACTTCTCCCAGAGATTAGTTTTCGGTGTAAGCCGTTTTGAAATGAGCCGCATTATGCACAAGTGATGTTAATGAGGAACGTCCAGCTTGCATGGCCCTGTAATATTACTCTTTTGTTTGGATCCTATCCTAGCTTCTAAGCTGCTATACAGGGGTCCATGTTAAAATGGATAAGAACCAAAAGGAGACACTGTGTGCTCATTTGTATGTTATTACCCAAAATCCCTAGCGGCAGTGGAAGCATTCTATGATAAGAGATAATGGTAACAAGCCGGGTTGCAGACCTGTCTGAGGCATGTGAATGTGCTCACAAGTGATATTATTATTTGCTGTACGCTGTATGGGGGAAGGTTTCTGTCACGTTTTTTTAACCCACCATAACTTACTGTATGTGTGGTTGAAACCTATTCCAGCTTCATAGTGCAAAGCCAGTACAACCATCATCGCAGTGATGAGACCGGAAAGGTCGAAAGGACGACGACAAATTTTAATTCATGGACTTTGACTTCCTGCAGTGATTGTAGGGGAAACCGTTTTATTTGGCAGCCTCACCATCTGCCGACGTGGCATTTTTATCATTACATGCACACGGAGCAGAATGGGATCTCTGAGGGATTTTGTCATTGGTTGATTCCACTCTCTGTGGACATCCCATAGGGTCCCACACTTTGGGGAATTTTTAAACCCACACATTCATTTGGCTGGGTTGCTTATGCACGCTGCATTGGCCGCCCGTGGCACTGTTTTTTTAAAGAGCGCGGCACAAAGCACTTATTCTTTGTTAGCTTTGGTGCACGTGCTTTGTCCTTAGTTTTAGTCACTTTCTCTCCCTGAGAGAAAATGACTTTGAGGTTAGTTGGCTTCGGCCGAAAACCTGCTGCCTGGGTCTGTAGTTTGGTCCTCTCGCTGAAGAATCCCCAGAAAGTGGTGTCCAGAATGTGCAAGGCATAAAGACCCTGAAGATCCTCCTGGCCTTTGGGTTGAAGAGACTTGGGGAAGATGATCACAAGCAGAATGTGACTTGCGCCTAAAAATAAAAAACTGTGTACTGTAAGAGTTGGTTTACTGGCTATTCAATTCTTTAACCGCAGGCATACAGGTTATAGGGGTCCATGTTAAAATGGATAAGAAGCAAAAAGGTGACACTGTGTGCTCATTTGCATGTCATTTCCCAGAATCCCTGGCTGCAGCGGAAGCATTATTGAGAGATTGTGAGATTGAGGAAGCCAAAATTATTTTGCAAATTGAAGAGGCATCAAAACTAGGTCATGTTTGCATTATGGTGATTTTAATTATCCAGACAGACTGGGGCAATGAGATTAGCATTACAACAAAAGGAAACAGGTTTTTGGGGGTGCTTAAAGACTATTATATGACCCAAATTATTGAGGAACCAACCAAGTGATGGGCAATACTGGATTTGGTCATATCAAACAATGTAGTAGTAATAACAAATATTCAAGTCCTGGAACATTTGGGTAACAGTGATCATAACATGGTCTCTTTTGAAATAAATGATCAAAAACCCTATTATATGGGTTCAACAAAGACTGTAAACTTTAGAAAAGCAGACTTTAATAAACTGAGATCTAATCTATAAGTAATGCACTGGGATGACGCTTTTGCAGGGAAAAATGTGGACGATAAATGGCCAGTATTTAAAACATTGTTAGAAGAGCAAAAAGACAGATGTGCTGCGCTATTCTAATAATAAAATGGAGCATACAAATAATAGTAATATATACCTTACCACTAAAACGAAATGTTACAGTGTTAATAATACGGCTGACTCACCAGTGATTCTGATCACCCAAGGCAGAAAAACACAAATTGAAAGAACAGTTCTGGATGGCGCTTAAACATATAATAAGGACAGTTGCAAATCCAACTATCTATCAGTGCTAATAAACTGGGGAAAATGTCACCGTGGCTGTGATAAGCAAATAAATATCCAAATCAGTCCATGGATGCTTGAAGTGATGATACTCTGATATGCTGAGTATCATCATTTCAAGCATCCATGGACTGATTTGGATATTTATTTGCTTATCACAACCACAGTGACATTTTCCTTTCCCCCCAGTTTATTAGCATTGTTAGATGAGAACACTTATCAGTGTATACTCTTGGGTAATAAATATAAAAGAAACAAGTCTAAACCAATGTGGCTAAATAAACCGGTAGTGGAGGAAATGGAAAAGAAGAGGCAGGTATTTAGATTCTTGAAGTCAAAAAGGACGGAGACATCGTATCAGAATTATAAGGAATGTAACAAAAATTGCAAAATGGACAATTAAATTAGCAAAAATTGAAAATGCAAAAAGGATTGCAACAGAAAGTAAGATCAACCCTAAAAAGTTGTTTAAGTACCGTAATAACAAAAAAATGAGAAAAGAAAATATAGGACCCTTTCAGTGTGTGATGGGCAGGCAAATTATTGGAGATAAGGAAAAAGCAGAGGTATTAAACAAATTATTTGCCTCTGTGTTTATGGTACAAGGGAAGAATCAATTGCAAAAGTAGTGCAATGGGAGGAAGCCACAACCTCTACATTAACAAATAATTGGTTAACTGAGGAAGAAGTGCAAAGGCGGCTTGATAAAATTAAAGTAAATAAGGCACCTGGCCCCAATGGCATATATCCAAGAGTTCTCAAGGAGTTAAGTTCAGTAATAGCCAAACCCTCACATTTAATATTCAAGGACTCCATTTCCACAGGCTCAGTACCACAAGATTGGTGTAAAGCAGATGTGGCGCCTATATTTAAAAAGGGAGCTACTGTAGATCACAACCGGGAATTATAGACCTGTAAGCCTGACTTCAATAGTGGGGAAACTATTTGAAGGTTTAGCATGGGATGACGGGCAGGTAAATGGCAGATGAGGTTTAATACAGATAAATGTAAGGTTATGCATTTGGGAAACAAGAATAAACAGGCGACTTACAAATGAAATGGGGATAAATTGGGGAATCCTTGATGGAGAAGGATTTAGGAGTGCTTGTAGACAGCAGGCTTAGCAATAGTGCCCAAAGTCAGGCAGTAGCTGCAAAGGCAAACAAGATCTTATCTTGCATTAAACGGGCAATGGATGGAAGGGAAGTAAACATAATTATATCCCTCTGTAAAACAACGCCTTGAATATGGAGTACAGCATTGGACACCACCCCATAAAAAATAAATTATGGAACTAGAAAAAGTACAGAGAAAAGTCACCAAATTAATAAAGGGGATGGAAAATCTGATTTATGAGGAGAGGCTAGCTAAATTAGATTTGTTTTCATTAGAAAAGAGGCATCTAAGAGGCTGTCACAGGAGACCAGGTAAGTTTTGCACCATTTATATATTACCAGGATCATTCATTAGGCAGAACAAGATAGTAAAAACAAATTGTGTTTATTTTGGTAAACCCACGTACAACAAGAGATGCACAAGGAACAGTTAAAAATACATTTACTGGGGGTCTGGGGGGAAAATCTAGGCTTTCCTAGGTGTAGGGCGCCCGCTTGGATGAGCTTACCCTGACCGGGATATCCCCCTGGTTCTCCTGGTCCTCTTTTCAGCTTCAGCTCCCAGCCGCGACCGCTGCGTTCAAAAATGAGAACTTGGTCCTCATGTCTCTGAGAGGCAAACTTTTCAGGCTTAAAAACGAAGCCGCTTGCTCTGCTATTTCGAACAGAGCAACTTTGAAAAGCCCACCCTAGCTTCATCGACTCAAGTCATTGGTTGCACACACTCACTCAATTGGTCAGCACCTTACATAGACTCCACTGGGGGGGGGGGAAGGAGGGGGAAGGAGCAGCCAATCGGAGCATGAAAATTCCTCCCCGCCAGCCAATAGAAAGAGGGGCTCGAGCTTGGCTGACGTCAGAGGAGTAGGCGTGCCCAAGCAGACTCGAAAAGCCGGGTGAGCGGGAAATATGATTTTAGCCAAGGGGAGAAGACTGTATGGCTGCATCCTCCCTGGCTACCTCTTCCCCCCTCCACCAAGTCTGGCAATTACAAAAGGTGTCCCCACGGAGTTCCCTTTGTAGTCCCAACCTGGCCATTCACCTTTCCTCGCTCACCAAACATTTTCACACCTCTGGACATCCTCTCCCCTTTGAACTACGGACTCTATGCAGACTTGCTGGCACCTTAACTGGATGCCCGGGCAAGCTGCATAGAGCCTTATAATAAATGTATCAAACATTGCAAAACATATTTTCATACATGGGGGAGTTTGGGGGGACTCATGACTCTACTGGATATAGGACTGGGATATCAGGGCGCGAAAACTAGGAGTCTGGGGGACGCTGGACAGCCCTGATGTAATTCTACACGTGTACCGGTGAATCAGGCCTGCTTGCCAGGTAGAATTAAGGTACTACCGGTAGCTCCAGCCACTGAACTCCTGCCAACAAAATAATTGCCTTCTTACCCCAATATCCCACATAAAACTTACACACAGCAAGTTTCATGGAGACTGGGACAAAGGGAACATGGAAAGTGAAAAAAGCAGGGACACTTTAATTTTACATGTACATATACCTGGCCCCTGGCTTATAGTGCTAGATAGCTGCCAGGGACCCACGGGCAAATAGACGGCTTAACCTTTTTTATGAAGCCTGGTTACCCTGCCAGTCACAGAGGGGATATAATAACTATATACAAATATATTCGGGGACAATACAAGGTGCTTTTAAAACAACTATTTATCCCACGGGCAGTACAAATGACACAGGGTCATCCCTTAAAGTTGGAGACTGGAGATTTGACCAGCAACAAAGGAAAGGGTTCTTTACAGTAAGGGCAGTTACAATGTTGAATTCATTATCCATGGAGACTGTGATGGAAGATTCAATAGATACAGCTCAACCCCGTTATAGCGCGATCCGCTACAACGTGGACCCGCATAGACCGCGGTCTGAGCGTGGCTCCCGATTTAAAAACATCTCCAATTTCTTTTGTGAAATAGCTGGTGCCTGAGCCCTTACCCGGCATCTGCCAAGAAGGAAGCAGACTAGTAGCCACAGATGGCATAGCTACACATGCAATGCATCTGATCTTAAACGCTATTAGAGACGGTTGGGGCTCCTTATGTAACACTGCTTCTTCTCCCCCCTCCCTGGGAGCTTTTGCCCTGGCTACAGATAGTTGTGGCTCTTTGTACCTGTTTGGCTCCAGTAGAGATGAGCTTCCACGATGTTTGGGGAACAGGACAGGCTTTTGGTGAGCCTCAGACTCTCAGTTTGGTGTCATCAGTGCCTCCAGTCGCAGTAGGCTTCAGGAATCCTGAAGACAGTCCCCACCATGACAGATATATTTAATACTCCTACCTAATTGACTGATACTCAGGCAGGAGTATATAAAAAGGGATCTTTATTCAGGCAACCACTGAGGATATCAGTACAGTGTATGACTTGTAGTTAGGTATGGATCTCAGATCTCTGGGGCGTACTGGACTTAATGGTGAGGCCTGGAGCTCTGTTAGATCTTGGGCTGCAAACAGCCCCAGGAGGGGCAGAGCTGAACTCCTTTCCCTTCTCTGGCTGGGAAGGACTCTCTCTATAAGTTGGAGTGCTTCCTCCTTAATGCAGAAAGGGGAGGGCACAGGATCTGCACCATGATTGTCTGCAACACAGACCCAGTATCACCTCCTCTCTGCCTCTCAGGGAGGCTGCATGAGGGGGGTAAACCCCACAGGATAGCCTGTCACTGCCTGTATCTATTAGAACTTACGTGTCAGGAAGGCAGAAAGGTAGTCTGGACCAGCCATGGCTATACTTCCAATGCATCTGATCTCAGACGCGCTATTAGAGAGGGTTGTGGATCCTTACAATGCATCTATTCTCTGATGTGCTATTAGAGAGGGTTGGGGTTCCTTACAATGCATCTGATCTCAGACACGCTATTAGAGAGGGTTGGGGTTCCTTACAATGCATCTGATCTCAGACACGCTATTAGAGACGGTTGGGTTTCCTTACAATGCATCTGATCTCAGACACACTATTAGAGAGGGTTGGGGTTCCTTACAATGCATCTGATCTCAGACACGCTATTAGAGAAGGTTGAGGATCCTTACAATGCATCTGATCTCAGACACGCTATTAGAGAGGGTTGGGATTCCTTACAATGCATCTGATCTCTAACACGCTATTAGAGAGGGTTGGGGTTCCTTACAATGCATCTGATCTCAGACACGCTATTAGAGAAGGTTGGGGTTCCTTACAATGCATCTGATCTCAGACACGCTATTAGAGAGGGTTGGGGTTCCTTACAATGCAACTGATCTCTGACACGCTATTAGAGAGGGTTGGGGTTCTTTACAATACATCTGATCTCTGACACGCTATTAGAGAGGGTTGGGGTTCCTAAAATGCATCTGATCTCAGACGTGCTATTAGAGAGAGTTGAGGTTCCTTACAATGCATCTGATCTCAGACGCGCTATTAGAGAGGGCAGGCCATGAATCTCGGCAAGTTAAAGCGCGTGTGACGTCACACTTTTGGTAGCGCGCTCGTGCGCCTGCATTATGTCTGAGGCCTTAGGGTTCCTTAACCAAAGAAAGGTTGGGAACTGCTGTGCTGGAAGATAATGGGGAGACGCAGTTTGCAGACCAGTCTGGGACATGAATGTGCTCACAAGTGATATCTTTATTTGCTGTATAATGCAAAATCAAATCTGAATTAAATTACCCAGGTATGAGACATATTGTCAATGACACTGGGTTAAGGTTCATCAATATGTGCATATAACACTGTATACCTAGCTATGTTTGCTACTTGTGGTTATATAATGTCTCACAATCATATACGGGCAGCTTTTAACCTGTGCTATAAAATTATTAAAGTGTATACGTCTTAACCCTTTCACTGCCACGCGGCCCTACAATGCGTACATACAATACTGCATATATTGTACATTCTGTGATACTTCTTACAGAGCTTTATTGCAGTTAAATGTACGGTAAATAAGGAAAAAAACATTGAAGTGATCAAGATTGTGCTGTTGGATTTCAGTTTATTGCAGATTCAAAATATGTTGCTAATTGAATCTGCTCCTGGAATGAAGCAGTCCATGAAATCAAGGAAAGTCTCCCCTGACAAACAATTTTTCTGCAAAAAAATATCTTTACAGACGGGGGCAGAAGTAGCTACATAACATGCTGGAAGCTGGATGATAGATGCTAGAAGCTGGATGCTGGATGATGCGAGCAGCCAACTCGTTTTATCGGAGCTATACTAATCTTTCTCCTCGTTGGGGTTATCTGCTCTACAAACTGTACTGTATGTAACTTTTGCTCTAGTTCTTCTCTGTGCAGGGCCCGGCTACTGTTTTTTTTCCCCATATGGAACAATTATAGAGGCTATTGGGTTTGCTCATGGGGTGTCAATTACTAAAATGATTTAACCCTTCATTAGCGGAATGCATTATACATCCCTCAAGTAGTGCGTCGGGATTCCTTGTTCTTGTTGACACGTTTTATGGTTTGGGAACCGTTGTGACACTAATTTGATCACTACCCACTACCTATTCAGCTAGGAAGGTCTCCCGACTGAGCGGTGATACTTGGAGGATGAGAAAACTTTGAGCCTGACTTGACCTGTCCACTTTACCCGGACCGTTTTCAATCCAGTTTGGCTTTGGAAACTTTCTGCACTGGTCACTAGAAAAATGAGGGTAGAAGCGGGGATGGAGGGAAGAAATACAAAGCAGTGCCACATTTTACTGATGATGCATAAAAGCACCTTACCCCAGCAGCAGAAAGTTCCTATGTCAGGGGTTGGGAATGTCAGGCCCGAGGGCCGTATAAGGCCCTCGAAATCATTTGGTTTGGCCCTGCTAAGGCAACTGCTATAACCGGGGTCCCGCTAATTTTTAAAAAAATGGCCGCCGCGTGCCCGATCGGGAGGAGGTAGTGTGAGGCACCGGCAGCCCTACACGATCCCCAGCAGCCACCGTACTAGCCTCAGCAATCCCCCAGCAGCCACCGTACTTCCCCTGCACTCCCCTCGCAGCATTCCCCGCAGCATTCCCCGCACCTCCCACATGCTTCTCCAGCAGTTCTCCCCGCACTTACCCCAGCATCCACCCTACACGACCCCCCCTAGCAGCAGCAACTACCAGAGGTAGGGGGGCGGGGTTCTGTGTGCCTGCATGCCTGCTGTGTGCCTGCCGTGTGCCTGCCTGTCTGTGTCTGTATGGCCCGTGAACGATGTTATAAATATCCAAATGGCCCTTGGCAGAAAAAAGGTTCCCCTCCCCTGTCCTACGTAGATATCTAGGAATACTCTTTCATGTATGAACCTCCAAGGGTCAAAGCCGGTTATCCCATTAACTCCCAAGAAATCAGAAACAAAAACCCAGAGAAGGCCAACACCAGTGTCTCTCTGTGCATCAATGGGTCACTGGCGTAGTGATATGAATTCAAAGGGTTAGCCGTGTGTACTGTATTTGTGTTTATATCTAGAGCCAACAGACACACTAGGCCATGTTTACTAAGCAGTGCTACTCCATAAGGCACTTTCAGACACTGTTTAGTAAATATAGTGGCCTTAAAGCACATTCAAGTCAATATGTTCTGGTTCCAGAAAGTGTTCTGAGTGGTGGCCCAGATGAATGAATAGCCCCCTTCATAGCTGTTCACGTGCATGGGTTGAAAGGCGTCTTGTGGGGGTGATGGTGAAATGTGTCACATGGAATAACATAGCTTAGTAAATGTGTCCCGTTATGTATTAGAAATGCATTACGCACATGAAGAACGTCATTTCATTGAGTTTTAAGGGTAACCGCGTGGGCCTACTTAGCAGGAGGAAATCTGCTTCTGCGGGAAACAAGATTCGCCGTCTACATATTTTTAACAATACAGAATAATAGCACTTATAATTCCCCCCGAAAAGATCAGGCATATCAGACACAGACAGAAGGAGGAGAGGACGAGGAAATAGAAATGAGAGGAATAAATACAAATCATATTCCTGGCTCATTGCCCATTTTTTTCCCCTTTGATTGTTCTGCTTTTTTTTCTGGTCTGTTCCTCTTTGTTTGACTTTAATCTCATTTTTTTCCAGCTCTTGCCAGCTTTAGGCTCTTTTTTCTGTTCTTTATCCTCTAAGTCTGTCTGCCGGCATGCAGAAGTTATTTTTTTTTCTCTTCTCTGCCTCCCTGCTTGTCATTTTCCAATTTTCACATTTCATCTCAGCCATCCAGCTTACCAATAGGAGATCCTGCTTGGGCTTCTCAGCGCTCACAACGACCCAGCCACTCAGAGTGGGGCATCGCCCATCAATCTGGATGTCAAGGCTTTTAAATTGGAATTCTTTCTGACAGCGGAACCACAAGGTTTATGCAAGACATTTCAGCTGAGTAACTTAATCGCGTTGAATTGATTCAGTTTAATGATGCTCCACGGGCCTCCCTTGAATTGTGACCAAGATGACTTGTTCTGCAGTTTCTACATTGCAAGGCACGCTTGCTTAATAACAGCACTTCATCTCATCAGCTTTGGATGGGATAGAAAGGAAAAAATGTACGCCTGGAGGTATTCAAAAATATATTGTGAGAAGTGGAGCCAATGAAAGTTATTCACTGGCTTTCATTTCTTCCACAGTCATAACAATGCTTTATTGTTATCATTATTTATCCCTATGGCAGTAACATGTTCTACAGCCAACTACAGAATGGATACATAAGACAGAAACTAATCTAAAATTGTGCAATTGAGGCTGATGCAGTCAGATAGGAAATCTGTGTGTAAAAAAACTTGGCGTTCTTTTGATCATGGAGGTGATGGTTGTATGTTGGAAGATCCCATATAATAAGAATGTGAATACTCACATTACATGTACAGCCGGGCCCCACTCATACGGTGGGTTCCGGTCTAGGCCACCGCTGGAAAGCAAAAATCGGCAAAAAGCGTAACATAGCATTTGCTATGTCCACCGGCGATTTTCCGTCTTTGCTACCCCTTCTGTGCATGCGCGAACTCGGCCGCTCCCCTGTTCTGCGCATGCGCGACCTCGGCAGCACCCCCTTCTGCGCATGCGCGAACTCGGCCGCTCCCCTGTTGTGCGCATGCGCGACCTCGGCAGCTCCCCCTTCTGCGCATGCGCAGCCTCGGCCACCCCCCCTTTGGCGTATGTGCAGACATGGCGGCCCCCTTCTCGGTACCGCCGTATTGGCGGATCGCCGAGAAGCGAAACGCCTGAGCCGGGCCCTACTGTACTACATTTGACTATAATGAAGACTTTTTAAGGGTAGTTCGTCTTAAAATTAGAGAACTATGGACTCTGTGGATCGAACCCACTAAGGACATTCACAAAGGAACATTGAAAAGTCAGGTACCAGCTATTTTGCACATCTAGTCTACCAATTAGCCTGCCCTACCCGCTATTAATGTATATGTTTCTATAAAGTGGTTTATTTGTCGTAGCACCAGGCTGCAAAGGGTTAATTTTCAGCATGGTTAAAACGGTTACTTTAGTTATGATGGTATTGGGGGCTGCTGGCTGTGGGGCAGATGTAATTATTTATGAAATATACAACAAACGACAGAGAAGCCCAATGCTACATCCAACATGACAGAAATACACAGTAAAATACTTATATATTCTCTTGAAAAAGGGTCATTTAGTTTAACCCTTTGGCCAAAGCATTGTAAGCTTGCGTGCCACGTCAAGGCAGACACCCGTTCGCAAGGCCTAACACTACCAGATAAAATACTAATATACCTCTATTAGGATTAAAATTCTCATTTACCTCTATTAGGAGGGAGAAAGACCACATTGGGTCCCCGCTGGCTACTGCAGCGCCCGCTGTTGGGGACGCTGCAGGGACAATAGCCACTGCACAATGGGACCGGGCCCGCTGCGAGGGGGGGTGCGCTGTGCTCTGCCGACAGTGACTCCTGCTCGCAAGAGAATTGTGATCAGGAGTCGCGACTGAGCGCTAAGCCACGCCCCCCCTCGGCGGTTCAGCCAATGAGGGCGAACCTGCCGGGTGACGTCACGGCCGTGCCCCCGTCCCTTCCCTGTCACACCCCCCCTGTCTGTTGGTCTGCAGCTCCCTGCAGACCAGGGGAATCGGCTGCATGCGCCGCCAGCCTCGCTGACGCGCATGGAGCGCAGGTACTGTGGCCGCAGCCTTAGACCAGAGACATACTGTAGCAAGGAGCAGAGAACCTAAGAGAAGAGGAACAAAAAGTTGTAGTTAATAAAGCAATGAGGTAAAGGTATTTAAGGAGGAGTGTAGCAAATATTGCTCTATTAGAAAGTGTAATGATTCCAACTGCAAGAAAAGAGGGGAATCAGTTATCTTACACACACACACACACACGCACGCACGCACGCACGCACGCACGCACGCACACACACACACACACACACACACACACACACACACAGCAACAAAAAAAAGGATTGCAAAAGAAGATAAAAATCCTACAAAAATAGAGCAAAAAAAGTAATAGAACAATGAAAAATAATTTAAATAAATGGAAATAGTCCAGTTAGTCACATCTACGAGACATGTTTACTCAAAAAAAAAAAGTCCCATGTTCAGGTAGCTGAATCAAAAAATGGGAAAGACGCACCACGGTCTAACACAGCACATTGCAGGCCTGTCCTACCTCTTCTAACACAGCACATTGCAGGCCTGTCCTACCTCTTCTAACACAGCACATTGCAGGCCTATCCTACCTCTTCTAACACAGCACATTGCAGGCCTGTCCTACCTCTTCTAACACAGCACATTTATTTATTTTATACAATGTTTTACCAGGAAGTAATGCATTGAGAGTTACCTCTCGTTTTCAAGTATGTCCTGGGCACACAGTTATGATGACAAATAATACATGGTTACAAATACATAGTTACATTAAGTCAACACGGTTATACATTATATATGTAACACCCTCCCCCCATCCCCCCACCAATCGCAGATAGGGACCATGTGGGGAAATCTACATATGTTACCAGGTGTATGGTGCGTTACCTGTCAGGCTCACAGGAGGTCTGAACCTCCGCCACTGGGAACCTTGGGTGTATCCTGGAACGTACTGCTTACAGCGCCTCCACCTGTGCAGGGATTCTAGTGTGTAGAATAACCCCTGACACAGGAACCACATACAGTAAGTACTTACACCAGAGTATGGATAAAACAGTTTACTATATGCACTAATACATAATACATCACAATACATCAACAATAGCAACACAGCCGTGTCACCCTTTAACCTGGCCTCACTGGGCCGCAACCCCCCAGCATATACCCAAGTGTCCCAAGAGTCCCAAAGGTCCCACAACCCCACCCAAGTGTGAGACAGCGCTGCCCACTAGATGGTGTATAGTTGGTGCATTTGGTATATACCTGCCCAGGGCTCCTGCACCCGGGTACAGCAGAATAACGATAAGAGGATCCGTCTGCGTCCAGCGCTGAATCCGCAGCAATGGTGTCTCTTCCAATTCGGAGGTTCCCCCTCTGGGTGATCTCACCGTCAGATAGTCTCTATCGTGAGTGGGCTAGGTCTGGTCCCAGACCACAGTTGTCAGTGGCTCGCAGCACTGCAGCTGTGTCCTTGAATGTAACCAATAACTAAAGGGGCAGTGCACCTACCTAGGGCCTGTCCCTGTCGCAACCACAATCTGGGTTATGTCTCAGGGCCTATCTGGGGACTAGGGAGGCAACCTGGCCTAGTATGCAGGGGCTACTGCTCCCTACACAAACTCTTCCCTAACCTGCTCCCAGCTCTGACTAACTCGTGCTTCACTGTCTGCTTCCTGACTCAGCACACAACAATGTATCCAAATGCAGCATGAGAATCTGTCAGCCTTAGGCCTCGGGCATGGTCAGCGCTTAGGTACTGACCCGTGCTGAGGCGCGCTGCTGCTCGGCACTGAGCCCCTGCAGCCGCAATGAGAGCGGCTTTAGCAGGGGCTCGCTCATGCTTCCGCACGCCTGCGGAAGCGTGTGTCTTAACAAATGTTAAGTTTCAGAGCTCGCCGGAGCGCAGGGCCGGTCACGTGAGCGGTTCACCCAATGAGGGCGAACCAGCTCCGTGACGTCACTGGCCCGCCCCCAGACACGCCCACGGATGGCGCGCGCTCTAAGGCCAGGGAAAGCACCGCTTTCCCTGAGCCTCAGCGCGCCTCCGCATGGGCGAAGTGTCTATGGACTAAGCCTAAGTGGCTGTCTGGCTGCATGTGATCTGGGTGAAAGGGCAGTCCCCAGAGGCTGCTGGGAGTTGTAGTCCACTCAGGACCTCTTTATTTATTGGGGCTGGCTGCGCGATGTGTAATGGCCGCCACGAGCTCTATCTGCGAATGCATGAACCTATAATGGCTGCCGCTTCTCGTGAACTTCTGCGCATGCTCCCGCGCATGCGCAAAGACCAGCACCAACCCCAATATGGCCGCCGCAACTCCTGGGGCTACACTGCATAGACGCGAGCTTCCACGCATGCGCGAAACCATACCGAATGGCGACGCCGGACTGCAGATGCCCACGCAGCTTCCCGGCACAGCTCAGGGGTACCCGCTACTCCGCGCAGGTGAGGGGGGCCAGGGGGAACCCTGTTACATATACAAGACATTGCATGCAAATAAAGATAATATATATTATAGGCGTATGTAACAGTTACATTGCAGGCCTATCCTACCTCTTCTAACACAGCACATTGCAGGCCTATCCTACCTCTTCTAACACAGCACATTGCAGGCCTATCCTACCTCTTCTAACACAGCACATTGCAGGCCTATCCTACCTCTTCTAACACAGCACATTGCAGGCCTATCCTACCTCTTCTAACACAGCACATTGCAGGCCTATCCTACCTCTTCTAACACAGCACATTGCAGGCCTATCCTACCTCTCCTAACACAGCACATTGCAAGACTATCCTACCTCTTCTAATACAATTGTAATCTTATCTGAAACTTTTACATAAGCCCATAATCATATATTATCTCTAACTGCCCATGAAATATCTGTAAATTGAATGTATTACCACTGTTCATTTAATGCAACCATGTATTGTCACCATAGCTCTGTGCCCTGAGCATACTTGAAAACGAGAGGTACTGTAACTCTTAATGTAGTATTTCCTGTTAAAACATTTAATAAATAAAATTAATAAATTGGGTTCCTTTTCCTGTTTTTTTAATCATTCGAACTGCAACATTTTGAAAAGAGTGCAGTGGAGAAATCTATGCTGCCAACAGGCCTCTTAACAGTTGTTACAATAGTCATTTCAGGAAACAATAAGGGTATATATTAGAACTTTATCTTTACAGTGACAGAGACAGGGCTGATCATAGTAATGCTGTTGAGAAAGGAACAATAAAATATAGCAAAATCATATATAAATTGGTGAAGAAGTCAGGTGTATGACGCATGCAACGTATTGAGGAAAAGAGAGAAGCCAGAGCAGCTAACTGTGACGTAGAAGGGGACAATGGTATGGAAGTATGTGCTGATACTCATCTAGCATTATTAGGCACTAATCTCGTACACTGCAGTCTTCTTCTACAGCAATCTCATTGTAATCCTCTTCAGAATATGCACATTTTATCACATCCATACCTGTAGCTATCTCTTACCCTTCTCCTCTCTCAATATAAGTTACAGGGCTTTTGCCCACTCCCCAGTTCAGGGCTTTTGACCCCTCCCCAGTTGTTCTGCTCTCTCCGTTGTTTATTATAACAGCCCCCTCGCTGTCTTATTGTCAGAATAGTACATAACACCATTTGTTATGTCCCTGCTGCCCAGAGAAGAAATTAAAGTAATAAGAACACAAGGTATCCATAAGAAAGCCTTAGATAGAAATAGAGGCTTCCAGATTGGCTTGCACCTTAAGGTTAATTAAAACACTGGCAGAATCTTGCAGCACAGGAGTCCAGTCTGAAGCCGGCGCCGGGATGTGATAAGACGCAGGACTTCCAAGGTCAGCATGGCATTGGCAATATCCCAGGACACAACCGGTTAAATTAGGCCACTAAACATCCCAGACCATAACCTAACTTCATGTCAGTGGGGAAATGTAACGGTTCTTCTTTTTTATGCACAGATCTACTGTACGTCATGACGCCGGAGTGCAGGTAAGTAGGAGTTAGGGGGGGGCGCGGTAGTGAGGGGACCGCCGGCAGTGGGGCGCAGGGAAAAAAGTGTGCGCCCCCCTGTATTACACAATTCTATCCTTCTGATGCTTGCAAGTAACCCATTTGGCCAACTGGCCAACCTCTATACCACGGTAATATTCACCACAATGAAAGTTACATGGATATTAGTGTTTTGTGTGCAGTCAGAGTGGGAACAGAAAGCAGTAACGCCAAGGTTTGTGCATAGACTTTTTGTTGGTGAGGGTTTGGCTTTATTTGTCACTGGAAAAGGATTAGGAATCAGGCGAATCACACTCAAGTAAATATATAAATGACATAAAAGGGAAGGAGCTGGGAACACTGTAGATTAGATCTTCTCGGGAGTGAATGCCAGCTGAAAGATTACATTATATTTATATTTTATAATCATCTGTTTTAGTCCGATAAATAAGTATCCCCCACCCACGTGCCGGCTCTCTCTCACCTCGCCCTCTCTACCTAAATTATCTAACTTCCATCGCATCCATGTTCCCCTGAGCGTCTCTCTTCTGGCAAGATGCAGCCGACAGTCACATTTCAAACGTAATGAGATTTTTCTCGCCTGAGCCTTGCACAGTGTCCAATAGGAGATGGCACTGTAACAAAATGACATTATTTGCAAGGCTATTTCGAGGTTATAATGTTGAGCTTTCACTACAGAACTAGTGCCCTGCGTTCACTGTAGCATAGCACAAATAGGCACAGTATAGGCTGCATTTAAATATACCTGATAGGCGACAGAACAAAGCAGCTGAGATGCCCAATTGGGGAAAAGAGGAAAGACCCTTTAAGTTCCTTTTCATCATGATTATTACCAACGATGTCTGGCCCTAGGGGAAAAATATTACCTATCAAATAATATGACAAAAATAAAACGTTTAATGCATGTTAACGGCAGGGGTCCTCTCCCACAACCCCTTGTGCCTTTCTTGATGACAGATTTCACTCTCACCCTATTCTGGTCAATATTCACTTAGCAATTCTACGTCATAAGGCGTTTCCCAGCACAGCTTAGGCAATATGGCCTTTCATGGCCCTTTTAAATGGCTGTAAGGTGTCTTAAGGGATGGAAGATGTCCAATGGAGTACCATTTATGAGTAAATATGGCCAACTATGTCCTGTTAGATTTATTTCTGCGTGGTGGGGAAGATAGTGCTTGGTGGTGACACACTTTTATAGATAAAGTTTTATTTGGTTCCTGCTCCTGATTGGGGGAATGTTAAATATTGCTATGGAATCTTAATCTCAGCCTTTCAGCTTCTTTAAATGTCAGCTTGTCTCGATCGTGTTATAAAGTGCACTACCAGCCACTCCTATGCGGTCCCATTTTCATTCCAAGTGTAGCCGAATCCCCATTTCTCCCCTACCTCTGGTGCGGGGCAGCTGGCGGTCCGTGTACCGGAGCTCCGCGCAGGATTGGGAGGTGGGGGCGGCCATGTTAAGTTTGCGCATGCGCAGTATCATGCGGTGCGCATGTGCAGAGAGATAGGAATGCGGCAACCATCTTAGGTGGGACCACAGGTCCCATAGTGCTTAGTGGGTGGGGATGCTCACGTGGGGAGTCCCAGCAAATAGGGCTTGACACAGCAGGTATACGACAAAAACAAAGAAGCCCAAAGCTACATCCAATATAACAAAAATACACAGTGAAATACCTATATATCTCTTGAAAAAGGGTAATTTAGTTAAACCCTTTGGCCAAAGTGTATAAGCCTGCAGCCACATCAAGGCATGACCATTAGCAGGTCCTAACACTAACTGATTCAAATTCTTATTTACCGTTATAATTAGAGGAAGAATGATCACATTGGATCTGTCACAATCAGCTGCATGAAAGACCTGCCCACTTGGAATGTGGGAAGTGGCATGCTTAAACCCTGGGAAGGAGGGGCCACTGGCCTCCAAAACAGCTGAGACCTGCTGGACAAAGTTAATAAACACACAGATACCCAGCAAGCTCTAAGGAACCCCAAAAATAATTGATGGGGTTCCTTAGAGCTTGCTGGGTATCTGTGTGTTTATTAACTTGATACAGCAGGGAAAGAAGGATATCCTCCGTAGCGGAGAACACGCGCGGCAGTCGAACGGAGTGCGGCAACAGGCCTAGTCTTGCCCCTTAGGCCCCAGCTAGGCCCTGAGTCATAAATGTACAGTGTTGCAGGGAAGTCCCCAGATAGGGACTCTTCCCCATTAGCGTATGATAGTGCTGGACCAGGGCACAGGCCCACATAGACATTAGGCGAGACAGTCCAGCTGGAGCTCGCCTCACAAGGCAGTTCGGGAATCATAAAGAAAGAGGGGATTAGTGTCGGAGGCCCCGCAACGTGGGACCTGACTGGCCCCCTGTGATCAATCAGCAGTACCTGGGTACAGGAGTGCCTAGGGAGGTATTAAGTGCACCAATGACTTACACAGGGGTAGCGCTACCTCGTATGGGGTGGGACTGACATTGGGAAGGACACCAGGGTTATTGGTGCCACCGCACCCTCCGTATTTTGGGGGGGGGGAAGACTACCAAGTGTTGGGCTCTTGGGTGTACCCTGGGGGTTACCATTGTTACAGTTATCTAGTGTGTGTCAGTAAACATTAAGTATTTACCTGTGTGTGTATTATTCATTACTGTATTGGTTCCTGTGAGGGGTTATCCCGCCAATGCTGGGATCCCTCATAGGTGTAGGCGCTGCACAGTAGGAGAAAGAGCTCACCCCAGGCTCCCAGTGGCGGAGGCTTAGGCCTCCTGTGAGCAACACCTACAGCAGCACGCATAGTCGCCCGCGTAGTTCCCATAGGCATAGGGAAAGGGGGCTGCACAAGCAAAACATTTAGATTTTTATCCTTGCATCTTCTCGGCCGTGTATATTCCAAGTTACTCCGGTATTCCATTGTTGGGTATAGCATGTTACTCAGGTACTCCATTCTTGGGTATAACATGTTACTCAGGTATTCCAGTCTCGTGTATTCCAAGATGCTCAGGTACTCCAGTCTTGTGTATTCCAAGATACTCAGGTACTCCAGTCTTGTGCATTCCAAGATACTCAGGTACTCCAGTCTTGTGCATTCCAAGATACTCAGGTACTCCAGTCTTGTGTATTCCAAGATACTCAGGTACTCCAGTCTTGTGTATTCCAAGTTACTCAGGTACTCCAGTCTCGTGTATTCCAAGATACTCAGGTACTCCAGTCTCGTGTAGTCCAAGTTACTCAGGTATTCCAGCCTTGTGTATAACAAGATTGTTTCCTGTCACCACATCCTCGGCCTCCCTAGTTAAAGGAGGGTGTTCATACACATTTCCATGCATGTGATAGGCCCAGATCTCTGCTCCTGGGTGAGGAAGTGAGATTGCTTTATTAATAGACAAGAGGTACCAAAGGCTACTCATGTTAATATGCTATAAATCACCTGTGAAATTCAATTTTTACATTTAATTAAACAATATTTCATATTTACACCCATCGCGGTACATTAGAGAGGTTCAGCTCCTACACGGCTGAAGACTGAAGGCACATTAAAAATTAACATAAACTTAATATTATCAAAAACGAATAACACAGTATAAGATTAGGAAGGTCGTTATTCATACAGCTGCACATTAAATGAAGGCTATTGTAACAGCAGCAGCTAAAAGCTCGATATGCACTACTTTAAAAGAGAATGCATATAAAGTCCTTATGAGGTGGTATCTCACTCCACAGAAATTAGCAAGGTTTGGACCAGGATGCCCCCCTCTGTGCCCAAGACAGTGTGGAGCATCGGCGAACCTGTTACACATGTTGTGGTCTTGTCCTCGGATAGTCCCATTATGGACACAAATTAGACTTTGGCTTCAGAGGATTTTTGACCTCACTATTCCTCCGGATCCATGGCTGTTCCTTTTGAATAGACCTTGGCCGGGACTTTCCAAAACAGGTAATAAATTGATTATGCATTTAGAAACAGCCACGAGGTGCGAGATCGTGGCACTGTGGAAAGAAGCAGAGATTCCAAATATCCCCCAGATTAGGAATAGAATGTGGTATATTTGCCAGATGGAAAAATTAACGAGTTTGTTTAATGACACTGGCGCAAAATTTATAAAAGTCTGGACGCCTTGGTTGGCCCAGACAGATATCCCAGGAGTAGAGAGAACCACAATCTGGCAATGATAGAGATAAATGCGTTCTCGTTTGAAATATGGGTAAGAATATGAGTAAGAATGAGCTATTGGTCATCTTTTAATAAGACTAGACAGGCCTTCAAAGGATGAAATAAGAAATATTAGAAAAATAATAAGGATGTTAGTCATTCACACAAGAATTGAAGAGTTCCTATAGGAGTAATAGTAAAATAACAGAAGCAGAGATTCCACACCTGTTATTCCCCATCAACCCGCCTATTTTTTTTGTTTGTCTTTTGTTTTTGTTTGTTTACAAACAGATAACATGTTACAATTTTGATGAGAGTATTTTTTTGTTCCACGTTTGAAATTTCTGAATATGCGATGTTTTGTTTGAAAAAAATCAATAAATAAATTGAAGTTGGAAAAAAATGAAGGCAGAAAGTCAGGTCATTGTTTCGGTCGCTAATTGAAGCCTGAGACTCGCTTAGCAAGATACGTTAGACGTTGCAATGTTGTCAGAGCACTCATCCATGTAACCGCTTCTCTGCCATCTGTAATATTATTTTCACATTTTAAACAGTTTAATAGCTTATTAAATCTGAGCTAAAACTATAACTGGGAACAGCAAATAAGCAAGTATACAATATACTGAGGAAAGACGGAATGATTCTAAAACTGTAGGGCTTATAGCTGAGTTAGTTTTACTTTTTGCTGCTGTCCAGGTTTTTCTGTAACTTATTTTTTATTTACATTTTCAGAAAATCTTAGGAAAAGGGATACAGAAAGAGAACAAGTGGGGGGAAAGGGGGGGTTAGGTACCACACATTTAACATAGGTATCAAAAAACAAAAATATAACGACACCAGACAACAACAACTCCACACATTACACAGAGTAACCAACTCTCTGAGAGAAAATACAGCCCTTGGTCTACAGTAACTCAAAAAATCACATATTCCCCCTAGAGTACCGGGGCTCCCAAACGTTTGGAAAATGTATTGAGTTATGTCTCACATACTCTGTTAGTCTTTCCATAGATTGCCCCTCATTTACTCTCGAGATAATCTCTCTCCTGGAGGGGGGGTTGGGACTTTTTTCAGGCCCCTGTGATTGCACGTCTCGCCGCGGTCAGAATGTTTAACAATAATTTAGATATGTTTTGGTTTAAGTTATCTATCTATCGGCTTAGCCAAGACCGTTATAAGCGGTCTGGGAGGATTCTTATCCCAATAGTTTCTTGTAATAAATTCTGCACTATTCCTCAAATTCTCTGTATTTTGGGACACAACCACCAGATATGGGCCATATCCCCGATGCCACTGCAACATCTCCAGCAAAGATTTGTGGTCCCTGGATAAATCTGCCTCAACCTCTGAGCCGTCAGATACCATCTGAACATAACTTTAGAGCACGAGGAGCAGAGGACAGAGGGTTTGCCTATCTTCATTAACTACTTTGGATGTCTGATATCTCCATACGAACTGTGTCCTATTTACAGCTTATGATCAATAGCTTTTTCAGCGGTGTGTGGGCATACTGGTTACTGGGGAGGGAAGGCTTAGGGAAGTACCTCTGGGACCCTTTGGGACCAGGGGGAATGGGCCAGATGAAGAGGTAACCCCTCGAAACGATATTGATTTTCATGAGAATGTCAAAAAATTATCTGTTTCAAATGGGTAGCTAAATAATATTTCCTAAAATCAGGGACCGCCAGACCCCCTTGTTCTCTGGGTGCGAGCATAACTGATCTTGCCACTCTTGGTATTTTGTTACCCCATATAAACTGCATGATTTTATTCTCTAAATCCCTTAAATATTTTATCGGGATAGCGACCGGTAGGGTCTGAAAACAATATCGCAGTTTCGGGAGAACATTCATCTGGACTGATTATTATGGCCCATCCAGGAGATTTGGTGACCACTCCAAAGTAAACGATCTCGTTTAATTCTAGTGAAAAGCTCTGGGTAATTATATTTATAAAGAGATTGATAGTTTTCGTGAGAAAGATCCCTAAATATTTAAATCTTATGTAGCCCTCCTTCCTCCACCCTAAGTGAGATTGAGGTGGGTAGGTGTATCTGACTACGTATCAGTGTGGTGCTGTACTTGTTTGGCAACCAGGAGGGCTGAGCATCCGCCACGGGGAACCTGGGGTCTGGGGGGTAACCTGGCCTAGTGTAAGAGCTACTTGCTCCTTACACACTTCCTCCCCCTTCCTTCTCCCAGCTCCAACTGACTAGCGTGGTCTCTGCAACATTTTATTCTTCTCCAACAGGAGAAGCTGCAAACCCTATTTGCTGGCTGGCTGCACGTGATGTGGGTGAAAGGGCAGTCCCCAAAGGCTGCTGGGAATTGTAGTCCACTCAGGACCTCTTTAGCATTGGGACTGCGTGCGCTATCTTTACTGCGCCTGTGCGAAGCTGTAATGGCTGCCGCTATGCTTAACTGCGCCTGTGCGACCTTGGGGGGTCCCTGCACTACGGAGCGCCATCTCTGGCCCTTCGCGCTCACTATATTGGCCGCTGCACCACATCTGCGCATGCGCGAGCCTCCGTGCGGACATAACAAAGATGGCGGCGCCGTGCCTCTGACGCCACAGGGAGGACTCTTTGGGGACCTGGCTACACTTATATTATTCCAATGATAATTGAAATTGAATTTGATTCTTTTTACCTCAACATCTGATAAAGTTAGATTTAGAGCCTCTGACTTGGCTGAATTAATTTTATAGCCTGAAAACAAACCAAACCTAGAAAGCTCTTCTTGTAAATTGGGAATTGAAGTCAGAGGATTAGAAATTGTCAAAATAATATCGTCGGCAAATAAAGATAATTTGACGTTTTCCTGGCCGATCTTGATACTTTGTATATTAGGGTTTTTCCTAATTTTAATTGCAAACGGCTCCATTGTTAATGCAAAAGCAGGGGAGATAATGGGCAATGTAGAAACTGTAGATTGGTTGGACCGCTGTCCGGACAGGAAAAGCACCAAACAACTCACCGGGTAGCAGAAAAATAAAAAAAAGTTTATTGAGTTACATAATTAAAAAACATACTAGTGACAGAACAGGGACAAAATTCTCCTCCCACGCGTTTCACGCTACACAGCGCTTTCTCAAGGAGTCTGCCGGAGTGGGTGCAAAGGTAAGCAACATAGCCCCTTAATATGGGTTGGTGGGAGGCGTCCTATGTGTTTGGAGATAGAAACCCCTTTCGGCACTTTATTCATTTCTATCGTCGCTACATTGATGATTTGCTTTTGATTTGGAGTGGCTCTGTGGATGATTTATTATTGTTTATTGAATATATTAATGACAACACACGAAATCTAATTTTGACCTCACAGTACGCCCATCACATTTATTTTCTTGACCACAACTTATTTGTGGGTCTGGATCAGAAAATGCACCCTGATACTTTCCGCAAAGAACAATCACGCAACACACTTTTGCATGCAAGCAGTGGCCATAACCAAACGCTACTTAGGGGCATACCTTTTGGGAAGTATATTAGACTGCGCCATAATTGTTCGAATTTGGAACATTTTGAGTTGAGAGCTCGTGAACTGACGAATCGTTTTGTAGCGAGAGGATACAATTAAAAAATACTAAAAGACGCTTATTCTAATGCACTAAATAAAGAAAGGGGAGATCTGATAGATTCAAGCCGCTCCAATTAGAGTAGACAAAAACGAGCGAATCAAATTTATAATACAACAGATTCCGATCCACCATATTTTATCACTCCATTTAGCAATCAAGCATATGCAATAAAACGCATTATCATGAAACATTGGAGTATTCTTTCCTCTGATCCCCTTCTAAGGGATATGACATCAACTAATCCTAAATATGTTTTCAAAAAGTCACAAACAATAGGAAATATCATCTCTCCAAGTATGGTTAGAAATACCAAACAGACCATTAAAAGAGAATTTTTTCCAAAATTAGTAGGGCGTTGTCGTTTTGGACATCGCAAGGCGTGCAAATATGTGTCCAAGACGAAAACCTTTTGAAAATATGGAAGGAAACAAATCACATAATATTGTATCATTTGTAAATTGTAATACAATATTTGTCATACACATGCTCACTTGCGGGAGTAAAAAACAAAACATTGGACTAACAATAAGAATGTTTAAGATCCACATTTTAGAGCATATGAGATTGATCTTAAAAAGAGACTTAGTCCACCCAGTCGCCAAACATTTCAGCGAATGTCAGCAAGGTTCCCTAGCTCATTTTAAATGCACTGCAATAGAATATATTAAAGTTCATATTAGAGGAGGCGATAGGATTAATGCCCTCTATTAGAGGGAAGCTTTTTGGATCTTCTCTCTGGATACCCTGATTCCTAAGGAGTTACATTCGGAATGGGATGTGAAATACTTCCATTAAATGTGGATATACTAGCCAGTCTAATTCATTATATCTACTGGTAAGTATAATCTATTATTAATAGGATTTCCTATGTTCAATGCACTTCAGTTACCGTATCAACTTTGTAACCTCTTCTTACAGAATTGTGTATAATATCACAAAATTGTTGCTACCATGTTTCCATTCTACAATTGATATCATTCAATTTGATTCTATGATATGAGTGTATATACTGTATGTTTACATCTGGGTCTATGATTATTTTCTAGTTTTGATGTGGATGTTATACATATTTAATATACTATCTTATTCCAGGGCTTGTCATTTATTGACATGTCTTCATGGACCTTATAATTGAATAATCAATTAGTGAATGGCAATTTCATTATCATTTAATTATGTTTTTGGTAATATGGTTGCAAACTTTTCTTTCATGGAGGATAGGCTGTTAATCTAGATTGGCTAATGTCTTGCCTTTATATGAATGGTTCAATGTCCATAGAGATGAACTCTGTTGGAAGTTTGTTAGTAATGTCATATATCTGCATATATCTACTACACTCACGGCTGATGTGAATGGTTCTAACATAGAAGGTTACTCATGGTGAGATGATACATGGTTTATCTATCCAGCTGGATGGCTTTCAATTAAC
Source organism: Ascaphus truei (assembly GCF_040206685.1). NCBI lineage: Eukaryota > Metazoa > Chordata > Amphibia > Anura > Ascaphidae > Ascaphus > Ascaphus truei. Next base: position 126,459,168 of record NC_134488.1, read on the forward strand.
ACCTGTGATTAGATTGTCGCATGAATAACACCAGCCTTTCTTTTAGATATATTCTATATGATTACTATTATGATATCAAACTATAGTTTGACCTCGGATAACAGCGAATCACATCAACATAGTCGGTAATAATTTATTGCCGTGGTTTAATATTGACCATAGATATACTCTGGATAATACATACACTGATATACTCGCTAATGAGAGGACTCCAAAATGGGGAAGATTACCACCATATATGTTCATTATGTCTTATTACCGCCAGATGTTATCACTTTAGTAGGAGGGGCTATATTACATACCTTTGCACCCACTCCTGCAAACTCCTTGAGAAAGCGCTATTTAGCGTGAAACATGTGGGAGGAGAATTTTGTCCATGTTCTGTCCCTAGCATGTTTTTTAATTATGTAACCCAATAAACTTTTTTTTATTTTTCTGCTACCCTGTGAGTTGTTTGGTGCTTTTCCTGTCCGGACAGCGGTCCAACCAATCTACAGTTTCTACATTGTGCTAATCCTTTTGATTGGAGTGGCGCTTCAGCAGTGGATGCAGGTTCCGGTGTTGACTACACACGTTATTTGATTCTTGATGAGACTGCGGTTAGATCCTGAGCAGCGTGACATGAGACAGCAGTACATCAGCTTGGAGGCTCCAACACATTGGGAGTTCAGCATATAGCTCCAGCACTGACGGTGGACTATGAGGCGCTGCATCTGTAAAACCCGAGACAAAACGGAGAAGGAGGTGGGACTTCCATATGGTGAAGAAGCTTCAGAGGTAATTTAAGTATCCTCCGTTGTGCATACACCCCTAAAAGTTGTCCATGAATTTCCTGCTACTTACAACATAAGTCCTCACTTCTATCAAGTTTATCATATGTGAAAGCCACCGGTCAATTAACTATACCTGCTCATAGAACTGCTGAATATAGCCAGACCACAGTATTACTTATACTATCAATAATAGCAACATACGGGACAGTATGCTTATATCTTTACATTAATTTAACAACCAGTGGACGTCTAAAACAATATGCTGATATTCATTTAGCACACCTCACATTAACTACCAACAGTATTTATGGTATCTAGAAGGAGACATTTGTTCTACAAAAACAAAGATAATAAGCCTGTAGTTATTCTTTCAAATTGAACCCATTATGGTCACTGTCCATTCTCAGAGTAATTATCAGGCTGTGCTATCTGAAGTAATTTTGAGCCTATGACTGAATCTTTAATTCATAAGTATCTTGAGAATAATAAAGTAATTAGCCTGCATCTTAGAACCAGACTGCAGTATTCCTCTCTAACTGACAATTATAAAAATCATTAAATTACCATTCAGTATTGCTCTGGATCTTCTTTCAGTTATTTTTAAATTAATTTTTGAGTGTAATAAGTGAAGCAATAAAAGTTTTATATATACCATGTAGACACAATATTTTTTATCAAAAGTGTATTTTTCTGTGGCATGTTGTCTCTAATTAGGGAGGACCTGGTATCAGTCCATCTTTACACCCACTCCCTAAATTGTTCGTTTACTATGCTCCTTTTAAATATCTACCATAACTAACGGCTAATTATGCTAACTAGTACTGCCACTGAGTCAGCTGGAATGCATACAGTATAAGTTAATCATTATTAGAAGGAGTGCACCCATTCAAAGAGATTATCTTTATGTTGTTCTGTTCTTCTGTTCATTGTTTATAGTTTCCACCTGGATACTATTATCCTTCGGTCGCGCCACTCTCAGTATAGAGAAAGTGTTTATTATCTCCTATATCGCATTTAATTCTATCGAACGCTTTTTCGTCGTCTAAACGCAATAACATCGCTTTGGGTTTAGAAGACTGTATATAATCAATTATATTGATAATCTTACGTGTATCGTCCGAGGCTTGACGCATGCTTATAAAACCTACCTGATCGTTATGAATTTGTCGGGGCAGGATTGGGTTTAATCTATTCGCCAAAATGTTACTATAAATGTTAAAATCTGTATTAAGAAGTGAAATTGGCCTGTAGCTTGTGCAACACATTGGGTCTTTTCCTTCCTCAGGCATCACTACTAAATTTGCTTTTGACATTTGCGAGGGAATCTGGGAACCCGATAAAAAACTATTGAACATATCTAAGATATGGTGCTAAAATTTTCCAATATTTTTTATAATATAGATTTGAAAATCCATCTGGGCCTTGGGCTTTTGAGGGTTTCAAACCTTTAATAACCTCTTAACTCTAAAATATTTATTTGAACATTGAGTCCCTCCAATTCTTCCGCAGACAGCTTTGGGAGTTCGCATGCCTGTAAATAGCTATTTGTTCACTGGATGTTTTATTACATTTGGGGGTCTGATGAATCCAGATTATACAAATTATTATAATATTTAGAAAATTCGTCGGCAATTTGGAACGGATAATATGTGATTTCCCTGTTACCCCGTCTTATCGCTGAGACTTGCGATTTAGCTTTAACACCTCTTAACTTACTAGCGAGCAGCTTATCTGCTTTATAACGCTTATCATATTAGGTGGTAGCATACCTAGCACACCTATATAAAGACCATCAGCAACCTGGCAGCAATAGTGCCCCTGACGAAGAGGAGAGGCTCCTCGAAACGCATAGGGCTGTTACTGCAAAGGTTGGCTGTAACTGGACATTACGAACGGATGCACGGTGCATACAGAGATCCTGTATGTCTGGCTTGGAGGGGGAGTGAGTGTCTGCCAAATGCCCAACTCCCGATCGACGACATACACGCTGACGTCACGAGCTACGTGTCACGTGACGCGGAAGCACGCCGCTGATCGAGTGGAGGACAGCAGGGAAAGACAGTGAACACCCAGCTAACGGACAAGTGGACTACGATTGTTCCGGTGACTATTGTAACCCAGTATTCCATTATCGAAGTGCCTTCTAACAACTTACCTGTGTAAGTGTTTATAACCGTTTTTTCTTTCACATAAACCGACAATACTACACCATGGGTTTTCGCGCTTTTTTCTTTTTGCTTATCATATTAGGTCTGACGAGTCCATTTTAATGCTTTCTCTGTGTCTTCCAATCTTAATTTATACAATTCCTCTCTAGTCTGGCAAAGAAGTTTATATCTCTTCCTGCATGGGGCGTGATTTATGTTCCTGTTCTAATTCAATTATTTTTGCTGTAATTTTTTTTTACATTTGTTAGCTCTTTTCCTATATGAAGCTATTGAGATAAATTGACCTCTAATGGAGGCTTTCTGGGCCTTCTAGAGTGTAGTCGGGCTTTCAATTTATCCTTTATTTAATTTGAAGTAATCTACCAAATTATTCCCTATCTGTTCCTCGATCCCCGTCTGATTCAAAACCGACTCATTTCGGCTCCACTGGAACACCTTGGGCCTAATAAAAGGTGGTTTCTGGACCATTTCCACTGGAGCGTAGTCAGACCATGTTATAGGGCCTCTGTTTGTCACAATAAGCTGAGACAAATATATAATCAATTCTTGTATAAATATTGTGAGGGGGAGAATAAAATGTATAATCTCTTTGTTTTTTGTTCTTCATGCGCCAAGCGTCTTCGAGTGTAAAATCTTTTATACGTTTCTTAAAATGTTTTGCTTTGTTGAATACATCGTTCGCTATCTTTTGTCGTGGTGATGAGGATCTGTCCAGATCGGGGTTCAAGGTCATATTAAAATCTCCTCCAAATAGTATATCTCCCGAGGGGGACTCCCCAATTTCTTCTCAAATTGATTTCAGAAATTCAATTTGTTGATCATTCGGAGCATATATATTAACTAAGGTTAGTCTAACCCTTGACAGAAGACCCCTCACCATTATAAATCTGCCCTCCTTATCCCTTTTAATTTCTTCCATTTGAAATGGGATGTCATGTTTTATCAACATAGCTATTCCTCTTCTGTTTTTGGAGAAAGAAGAAAAATAGGCTAACAGGTAAGTCCCCCGAAAAGTGTTAGGAGGGTCCTGGTTGTTAAAATGAGTTTCCTGAAGAAATAAAATTCCTGCTTATCTTCTTAAATTCTCTCAGAGATAGTCTCCTTTTATTATTCGAGTTTAGTCCCTTTACAGTTAAAGAGACTACTTTTATGGGTAGTTGAGTAGTCATAGGTCATTGGCTCTCTACTTATCATAAAGTGTGGAATGGAGTGTGGGTGTGAATGCGTCGTCACTTGAACTTGAAGACTTACTACGGCCAACTTTAAAGAAGGGAAAGTGCGTCCTCCTCGATGATATGTTGTGGTACTAGGGGGAACATCTTGGGGGGGGTGGGGAGTTAAGGAAACAGAAATAGAAAACAACAACAAAGAGTATATGGGGGGGTGGATCTATTATCCATCTTAAAACCCTTTAACTGTTGGTCCTTCTCTGGACCAAAAGAAAGGGCTAAAAAGAAGCCCAAATAGGGTGGGGGGGCACAAGCCTCGAGGGTCTCGGGAAACTCCGAACTCCGTTGAAGGACTCCCCCACACTGATTCCTCCAAACCTCTTAACCTCTAAACTCCAACCCCTCTTAAAAACAGCATTAGGGAAACAGGAAAATGCCTTCGGTTCAAAAATCAGCCTAAACCTCTTACATTAAATATTTCCACTCTTCCTATAGGGTTCACAGCTTGTAACAATAATAACTGGGAGTATAGTTTAAGACCTTAGAAAAATTTGTCAAATTGAAAGGATCGGATTAACAACAAAGATTTAACAAAAATAACTTTGAGTCTGAAGGAAAGTCATCTTTCTCTTAGGTTTCTTGCTCCCCACCCAGGTCCGACGGGACCTCAGGGGGACAACGAGAATATCAAACACCGCCGGGGAAAAAAGTTAGCCATGGATCATAAACTCTGTGCCGCCAACCTCCTCCACCAGCTAATTCGACTTTAGCCGTAGTGACAGGACCCTTTGCTCTGTCAGGTCAGGTGGGCGATATCAGGAGCTTCTGGACAGTCCCCTCTTTCGCTCCGCTGTGAAGCTTCCGGTGGTCTCTTGGGCCTCGGGGGAACGCTGCGGTTTCGCAGACTGCTGGCCGTGTACACCAAGGGCTCCCAGGAAATTCTCAGTCTCTTCTGGGAATCTTAGCGAAAATTGCTTCCTGTCTTTGTTTACGACTAATCAGAATGGGAAAGCCCATCTATAGCGGATCTCGTTATTTCTGAGGACCGCTGTGACTGGACGGAGGCTTCTTCTTTTTGAGATTGTAGATTTGGAAAATCTGGATCCTGAAGTTTTCAAAGTCCACATATTCTTGATTCCTGCAGCCTCTCATTATTTTCTCCTTAGTGGTGTAATAGTGTAGTTTGTATCCGAGGGTCTGCAAATCTTGGACGTAACGCTCTGTGTGCTCTATCCATGTGCAGGTCACTTGTTAGAAGCGACAGAACTATTTGGGTAAATAGATTTGTTAGATAGGGTTGCAACTCACCCGGATCAACTGTTTCCGGGATATTTCTTACTGTAAGGTTTTGCCTCCTTTCCCGATTTTCCAAATCATCGACGGTGTCATTCAGGGTCCTGATTTCGTCGTTAAGTCTGAATAGCTCGTCTTCCCTTGAGCCCTGACTCTGCAGGGATTCTTCGAGTTTATTTTACAGCTGCACTGTTCGTTCTCTTGATAAAGTTCATCCGAACGAAACGCGTAGAAGGTTTGCTGCTGTTCCACACCATATGATTCCCCAATAAAGGACTTTTTATTGCAAGACCTGCTCTCCTCGTTTGCTGTGCGCTGCACACCCTGGTTTTTGGAGTTCCTATCCTACTTCAGCAGCACGCTCTGGAAGGGAGACCCTGGGAGAGGCAAGACTGTGAGTACATACCTGGGGCTTACAGGATGAGGAAAGGGGGGGTGTCCTTTGGCAACCTACCCCGACCTTCAGAGTACCTTATGCCCTCTTAAGGCTGAGTACTGCTACTGTACAATTGATCATACCCAGCCTACACTCCCTTCCATCATATACAGCCCCAGCACTTTGAGTACCATTTCACAAACAAACCTTGTCAGGGAAGTCAAACCTGCCTTAAATTCAGCAACAGTCCCATCAAGAGCCACTTTAAAGACACCCTGCATCTCTTTAAACAAGTCTTTTAAAGCCTTTGGGGTGATTTGGGAATTTTCTTCTGTCTATTGGTCTTGTTCTGTGCCAGTAAAGTTTTCCCCTTGTTGTTATGGCTGATCTTGTTCCTGTACATGTGCGTGCACGCTCGTGCCCATCTTGAATTTCGAGAACCGGAGAGGCTGATTTCAGGAGGTAATGGGACACGGAGGGGGTCGGTGGCTTTTGATCTTTTACTGGGGCTTCTACTGGGAGGCCCCTGAATCATTGGGCCTGCTTTGGCTCTTGACTTCTTGGGCCTGCTTTGGCCCCTGACTCTTTGGGTCTGCAATGGTTTCCACCTCCCAGAGGGCTACTGGGGCTTCTATTCCCCTGGGGTCTGCTGAGGGCTCTAGGACCCAGATGTTTACTGAGGCCCCTCCAGCCCATCCTGACTCCAGCTCTCTAACCTTTCATGTTGGCTTCTTCCCTCCGGGTTCCCTACCTCCCCTCCCCCCCTCCCCGGCCACATTCCTTGGTTTCAGGATGCCGATAGGACTGAGCCATTCTCGGGGGTTCACCTCCTCTGCTCCTCACCCAATGCCTGCGCTGAAGCTTCCGGGGGTGTCACTTACCCCCAGCCTAACCTCAACCGGCTGGCGTCCGACTGAGGCGAAACAACACCATTTGACACTGCGGCGCCATGAGGAAGTACACATTGCAAAGGAGAAGGTAAGACTGTTACAGAGGCCCTGCGCTCCCGCCTGACAATAATTGTTGTGGGAAAGAATGCGTGGCCTCTGTTACCGTGGGGCTTGGTGCAATGGCACCGACTGCATCGCCATGCTTCTGCATGCGCCGATCGCCATTTCTGAAGGTTCTCCTTATGCACTAATGTCCGTGTTAACGCGCCCTGTATGTAACAGAAAAGAGGCATGTTTAGGGGCGTCTCTACTTTTGCCCTCACGCAGTAATAAAATAAAAGTAAATACTTTACTAATTAGTTAACGTTGACACCTCTATTTTGCCCATTTTTTGAGTTTGAAACCCAGCAACCGTTTTCCTGGCTAGCCCCATATCCCCTGCTGTGTAGGTTCCTCAATGTCTAGCTGGAACAAATGCCTTCTCTAAAGATAGCAAGTCCACAGCCCTTCCCCCTCACCATGTGCCACAAACCTGCATGTCTTTTCAATTAACACAGGGAATCCCATTGAAATGCTAATCCACATCTGGCCGTATGGACATTAATACATCATGTTTAAAACACAATAAACCATACTTTAATACAGTATAAACATTGGGGAATCATCTATATGTGTGGAATCTGCGTCGGGGATACCTAGGTTTGAAAACTAGGAGTCTGGGGGACACTGCTCCAGTGTAATTCTCCTCGATTATACACAAATCATGCCTGCACGTCGGGGAGAACTACTGGACTTCCAGTAACTTTGTTCCCCGAACTCCTGCAAACACCTCTCCTGCAATTTGCAGGAACTGCAATTGGCATTAGACAGTGAGGCATTTAAAGTGAGCTTTTTAAGTGATAAATACAGTTAGACTATAGTTATAGTTAATACATTACTATCTTCATGCAAGATCAATGCAAGATCAATAACCTCAGCTGATATGACATGGATCTAATTGCATTCTCTTCACAGGTATGTCCCTTGATGTGCAAGTCCTGTTTAAAAGATTTACTCAGTGGCCTTAAGCAGTGAATATTTTGGTATGTCCCTTGATGTGCAAGTCCTGTTTAAAAGATTAACTCAGTGGCCTTAAGCAGTGAATATTTTTGTATGTCCCTTGATGTGCAAGTCCTGTTTAAAAGATTTACTCAGTGGCCTTAAGCAGTGAATATTTTGGTATGTTTGAATATCAAAAGCTGTTTTTATTTTTTTCCCCCCTCTTAACTCTGTGCTGTTAATTGACCAACTGGAACAAGCTGATTGATTGGGGAGGGGGAGGGTCATGTGACTGTTTTAGCTGTATAAATCAAACACCTCTCCTGCAATTTGCAGGAACTGCAATTGGCATTAGACAGTGAGGCATTTAAAGTGAGCTTTTTAAGTGATAAATACAGTTAAACTATAGTTTGACTAGAGGTGACTGGGGACTGGATCTACTGCAAACTCTTTTACTCAAGACAACAAACGGTAAGCTATTCAGATCACACTATGATCCCATGCTTGCTAACCTGCCTATTTCAACCCCCCACCCCTTTACAACTTACTCACTGCAGTCTCTCCCAAAACTGACTGCACAATACACTGAAACCCTGAACTGACTCTAGCATTGCAATACAGCTAAACATCTGACAAGGAACAGGCACACACCTGCTGCTTAGTCTGAACACACTCACTCTGCTCACAACAGCTCCTTGCAGCACTGCCTACCTCTGGCATCATGAACCTGCTATGTATTTTAACTTTTTTCTTTCTCCTGGCCTCATGGAGATGTTACTCCCTCTACCCACTACAAACTCCTCCATCCTGGCCCACACCCAACATCTCCATACACCCTGGACTACTCAAAAGCCTTGCACTATCTACTGAATGTTGGTGGAGAACTCTAAAAAGCAGCACACCAACCACTGCTCACTCTAATGGCAAACACCACAAATTTACAACTTGCAAACAACTACCCAAATTTCTACTCATACTATTACTCTCTTTAGCAGGGGATATTGAACCTAACCCAGGTCCTCCCATTTCAGCTCTGTCCCATGCCCCTGAGAATTCCACCTTTAAATTCCAAAAAGGGCTATCTGTCGCTCATATAAACATCCGGAGCCTGCTGCCCAAACTGGACGAATTAAGGGTATGGTGCCTTATGCATAAACCCAAAGCCATCGTTCTTACAGAAACATGGCTATCCCCTAAAACCCCTGATGCAAATATTGCCATTCAGGGATACTCCATTTCTAGGAGAGATAGGTCAAAGAGAGGAGGTGGGGTGTTATTTTATATTGCAGACACATTACAATTTACACTGTTAAATTGCCCCCCAAGCCCACCCTCTTTTGAAATTGTAGTTGGCAAAATCTGCCTCCCCTTTTCTAAGCCCATCTTGCTTGCTGGCATCTACCGCCCCCCTAAAGCCCCTCTACAATCCCTGACTGATATCACCCAATTTCTTGGCTCCATTTCCTCTCTGAATGAGAAGAGTGAGCTGCTAGTTCTTGGAGATTTCAACTTCAATTGGCTTGACCCTAAAAACCACAAAATCCAGATACAACTCAAGTCACTTAACCTATCGCAACTCATTTCCAACCCACACGGATAAAGCTGAAATCGCATAACCATTCCTTGCTAGACTGGATTCTCTCCTCAAACCCCATCAGAATCCAATCCTCTGGCATCCTTCCTGATATTTTCAGTGACCATGCAATTGTGTATTGTGTAAGGAAAATCAAACCGCCCCATTCAAGCCCTAAAGTTCTCCTCACTAGAACATTTAAAAACTTTAACCCACAACAGTTTCTGGCTGACCTTACCAACTGCCCATGGCACAGAATCGATTTAATTCCCGACCCTGATTCTGCGTTCGACTATTTCCAATCTGAGTTCTTAAAACTCTGCGATACCCATGCTCCACTACGCAAAATAAGGGTACGGGGGGCCCACCTTCCATGGGTTACAACTGACCTTATAGCACTCTACCAGTTCAGGGATGCCTTGTGGAAAAGCTACAAAGTAATTGCCACCACCAAGGATCTCACTCACTACAGATGCCTGCGGAACATGTGCACAAGGCAAACAAGGCATGCAAAAGCCCAATATTACTCTGAAAATCTCCACCAGAATACATCAAACCCAGCTAACTTCTGGAAGGTTATCAACAATATTTTCCAGCCTTCTAACCATCAACAACCAAGTAATATCACTAAGGGGGATATTACTCTGACAAACCCCACTGACATTGCAAATGCATTCAATGATTACTTGTGGGGTGTGCCACTAACTTATTAGCGAAACGCAGCCCAAACCACAAACCTGAATCTCATCCTGGGAGTACCCCTATAGTCCCACCCCCTCCCAACACTTCCCACAATTTTCAATTTGGCCCAGTATCTGAAGAGGAGATTATACAAGCGCTCCTGAAACTAAAACTAAGCAGCCAATGTGGACCCGACTACAATCTAGGTTCCTACGACTTGGTGCCCCAGCCATTGCCAAACCAATTGCGTCCATAGTCAACTCTATCCTGTCTGCAGGCCATATCCCTAAGACATGGAAAACTGCCAGAGTTGTCCCAATCTTCAAAAGTGGGGACAAAAACACTGTCTCAAACTAGAGGCCAATCTCACTTCTCCCAATTCTATCCAAAGTCATGGAAAAATGTGTCCACTCCCAATTAAGCGATTTCTATACCAAGACAAATTTCCCTAGCCGATTCCAATCTGGCTTTCATCCCAAACACTCCACCGTAACTACCCTGCTAAAAGTTTGCAATGGAATCTAGTGTGGAATGGAACGGGGACAACTCACTGGTGCAGTATTCCTAGATTTTGCAAAGGCTTTTGACACAGTTGATCATGCTATCCTGCTTAACAAACTCCAGAGCTCTGGAATAGGGAAGCATGCTTTAAACTGGTTTCAGTCCTACCTATCAGGAAGATCCCAACATGTGTCCATCTCAGGCTCTAACTCCAACCCCCTGGATATCACCTGTGGTGTCCCGCAAGGCTCTGTTCTGGGGCCCCTACTCTTCTCAGTGTTCATTAATGATCTTCCCACAGCTTGTAAGGAAGCCTCAATACACATGTATGCAGATGACACAATCCTATATGCACACAGCCATAGCCTCTCTGACCTTCAACACATACTTCAGTCTGACTTTTTGAGACTCGAAAACTGGATTTCCCAAAACAAACTGTTTTTAAACACTGACAAGACTGTAACAATGGTATTTGGGACCAAGACTAAATTTGTAAAGCTTCCAGTGACTGAGCTCCTGATTAGAACCAACGCTAACACCACCCTAACACCTGCCACTAGTTTTAAATACCTGGGCTTATGGTTCGACTCCCACTTAACATTCGGGATGCACATTGATACCCTGACAACCAAGACCTATGCCAAACTAGGGGTACTTTACATGAACAAATCCTCCCTAAGTCTCCTGGTCAGAAAGCGTATCGCACAGCAGATGCTAATGCCAATTATTGACTATGGAGACATAGTATATGGCTCGGCACCTCAAACCCACCTTAGCAAACTTGACACCCTCTACAATTCAATTTGTCGTTTTGTTTTCCAATGCAACTACAACACCCATCACTGCGAAATGCTCAAAGAACTAGATTGGTCATCACTTGAGTCTAGGCGCAAAGTTCACCTTTCCTGTCTTGCCTTTAAATTTTTCATGGGCAAGCTAACCAGCTACCTGAACAAGCTCCTCACCCCTACCACTTGCAGTACTTATCACCTGAGATCAGACTCCAAAAGACTGTTCATGGTCCCAAGGCTCAACAAAGTATCCGGACGTTCCTCCTTCTCCTACCGTGCACCCCAAAACTGGAAGAACCTAACGGAGACTCTCACATCCAGCACCAGTTTAAGTTCTTTCAAATCTAAGGCTGTCTCACACTTTAATCTGGTCTGTAACTGTTTCATACGCTCATAATATATATTTTCTTTAACTGTGCATGCAATGTCTTGTATATAATGTATACCCTGCTCATTTATGTAACTGTACTTGTAACCATGTATTATTTGTTTTACTCTGTGCCCAGGACATACTTGAAAACGAGAGGTAACTCTCAATGTATTACTTCCTGGTAAAATATTTTATAAATAAATAAACAAAATGAATACATTTTCGCCCAAATATCCCACCTAAAACTTACACTCCTGAAGCAGGGGTCAATTTAACTTTTACATGCAATGATACCTGGCCCCTGGCTTATATAGTTAACCCCACACACACAGTTCCTAGCTTATAACCCTATGGGGGACAGTATAAGGGGAACAGAGTTACAGAAAATACATGGTTTTACCTTACTGGACCCAAGAGCTAACCCTCTTGGCCCATTACCCACGGTCTCTAGAGGCAACCGGCCAGTCTTCACCTTTATTAATGAAGGCCAGCTACCTCCGACCGTCACAGCCGTACTATATTCGGGCCAATACGGTATATATTGATATATTTACACAGATACATTCCAAGAGACACTGTTTTTAAGTAAAACCCTTTCTTACTTTATCCATTGTAACATCGCTGGAAGAAGAGATCAGTGTGTCTCCAAAACTCGCACAAATAAAAGCATTTCGTTAGCCACAGAACGATATCGTCTATTCGTCTTTGATTCTAAAGCTCGGCTAACATGGTACTGATACCTCTACATGCATCCATCTATATCTATATATCTATATATATATAGACAAATGCACTTGTGCGCTTGCCACGGGCGAGTGCATATTGGCGGCTCTCGAGTTGTTTCCTGCGGCGGGGTGCAGCGATCTCCGTCTTCCGCTGAAAACTGTTCTCTTTCCCTCTAGGTCCTGAAATAATGGCTGCGTGGTGTCAAATGATGCCGCGTTGCCATGGCAACGGGACGCTACGTGACGTGCCATGGCAACGCAGCAGCCATTTTTTCAGGACATGCAGGGGAAAGAGTACAACTAGCAGGGGAGAAGACGGAGATCGCCGCCTCCCGTCGCCGGACCCCGCCGCAGGTAGGACTCGTGAGGGGGGGTGAGGGAATTTTTTTGGGGGGGGTGGCAAGTGGGTTTTTCCTAATTTGTCGAGCCCTATATATATATAGTTAAGATGTTATATGTATCTATAGATATACATCTATAGAGAAATACATCTTTATATACATGTAATATAGATATGTAGCCATGTCTGGTTTGGTTACCAGTCTGCCCTTCCTGACATGCAAGCCTCGGTAAGTGCAGGCAGTGTCAAGACCAATTATTGATTTTCCTCACACATGCAGCTCCTTAGAGTGACAGGGGAGGAGGCGGAACTAGGTCTGTGTTCTGGCCAATCCTAGGTTCAGACCTGGTACCTCCCCCTACTGTACATAAGGAGCTGCACCACCCAAATTTAGTAGTGTGTCTCCACCGTTGAGAGAGACAAGAAACACGCAGGATTTCTGCACACTGGCATACCATGGTTCACTCCCCTTATGGGGAGAGTGAGTGATTACCTTTCCCCTGGCTCTGCTAGAGAGTCAGGGAGGATTAGGGACTGCTGCTGGGGCCCTTGATCTGTAGTGTATGTCCAGGGACCATGCGTACGTTGGCAATCTACAGTGAACTGCATTGGACAGAGGCCCACGTGTTACTGTATGTACAGAAGGACAATAAATTGTATCCAGTTGAATATACCTCCGGCCTAGAGTGTAATCTTCCTGGGGGGGGGAGAGGTAACCGTTTCTGCTGTAGGAGATTGCCTCCATACATCTGGAGCCTGCGGCAGATGGAGGCGCTGTGTACCCAGAGATAAGCAACTATAATGTACCCCAGAAACCAGTCCTGTTATCCCCAACAACATCAGCGTAGATTGAAATCTACTGTGAGTGAGCAGGTACTGTAGTGCCGACGAGTATTCTAAAACAAATCTGGGGCAATCACCAACAAGACCCAGGTACATGCTGGGTACATGCTGGGTACATGCTGGGTACATGCTGGGTACATGCTGCAACATTTCAGTGACATTTCTGCACCAACCTACACCATTTAATGGCGATATCTCCCAAGGGGTGGGGGAAGCAACGTTACAAATATATTTTCTTTAAATACATGTATAAATCCCTGAAGAAGCGACACTTACTTGTTGCAAAACGCGTAGGAGGAGGGGCTTGGAGGAGTTCTGCCCCTGTGGACTTTCCGTGGGAGGACTGGAGCACACAGGAGTGAGGTTAATTGCAGCTGCAGTGCGGGAGACCCTCCATCCGCCATCACTGACTTACACTAGTGCTGTGCACACACAGAAACGTTTTTACCACTTAGGTACAGCAGGGCCCCGCTTCTTGGCGCCCCGCTTTTCGGCGATCCGCCGATACGGCAGCACCGAGAAGGGGGCCGCCATCTTGGTTCTTAAATCGTGCATGTGCAGAACGGGTGGTTGCGCCCGGCGCACATGCGCAGACCGTAGTTTGCGCGCGCATACCATAGGTCGCGCATGTGCAGAACAGCAAAAATGCCGATTTGCGCATGCAAAAACAACTGAAAATCGCCGGAAGCGATTTTCAGTATACGGCGGGCCCCTGGAACGGAACCCGCCGTATACCCGGGGCCCTCCTGTACTTGTAAGTGCATTTTTATTGTCTTTATCTTTGTAATAAATCTGTTAGCAGTCTGCACTATGCGGCCTGCGTATGTCTGCGCTTCTATCTTTTACATGTACAGAATATATAGAGAGAGAATGAGGGAAACGGATGTGTTTATTGAAGAAATAAAATATTTTACTATATTACTGTATTTGTTTCAGCCTCTGACATCTATACACATTTATCTTATTTTTGTTTTAGTATAACTAAATATATTATTATTATTGGGGGCATATTAAAATACTTGTATTATAAATGAGTAATAAGTATTGTTATTGTCACTATTGTTTATTATACCTTTAATACACCTTGTAATGTAATGTTCACACTAATTAACCCTGACTTCCAAGTCTCTCCGGTTTCATGAAACAGGACACAGACTAATAATTAGTATTGCTTGTGGTCACACTACATTCCTGCAAACAGTTAAGCCAGGAGGTTCTCAACTCCAGTCCTCAAGACCCCCCAGGTCAGATGTTCAGAATACCGCTGCTTCAGCACAGGTGGCTCAAACCTGTGAGCCACCTGTGCTGAAGCAAGCTTTTCTGACTGAGCCACTGATTGAGCCACTTGTGCGGAAGCAGGGATATCCTTAAAACCTGACCTGTTGGGGGGGAGGGGGTGGGTTTTGAGGACTGCAGTTGAGAACCCCTGAGATAAGGGTAAGGCTAAGTCCCCGGTGGAGGCTGCTGCACACGCGCCTGGCATCCAGACGGCGCATGCACAGATCAAAACCGCGACCTGCGGTCTGTAGGGAGCGATGGGAGGAGCAGAGGGCGTGACCAAAATGTGGGGGGGCACGGCCATGACAGGGGCAGGGGGGGCACGGCCATTGGTCAACAGTAGCTGCGCTACAATTGGTCCGAGCTATCTGCCCCAGCATTGGCTCCCAGCGCTCCACATGACCGCGTCGCCGCACAGGAACACAATCGTGTTGTATCCCCTGCTGGCTGATGCGCCACCGCAACGCGTGAGCCAACACACAAGGAGACACTGGGGCCTGCCACTATTGAGGTGAGTGATTGGTGTGCAGTGCGTACGCCGCCACCGCGTGCACCGCTGTCACCACCGGTGACCTAGCCTTTGATTTCATTTAATAAAGTGCCAGATAAATAAGGGACAAGCGCACTCATTATGATATTTAAGTAAAAAAGCTTGCATCCGCATGTAGGTGTGGACGCTAAAATCCAGTTGACGTAAATTGCCCGGATTGTGTCTGGTTTGCTGCACTTGTTACATTCCCCATGGAACAGAAACATGCACTGGGGGCTGGGAAACTTGTCATTGATCAGCACTGGTTCTTCTCAGAGGCTTCTGTGCATGAACTTTAAGGGGCCTGCATTATTCAGCAGCAAAGTTAAAAGAAGGAGACCTGCACTGTATACAAAGGGATGGGGACTGGGCGAATGGTCCTTATTGATCACATTCTGAAATGCCATTTACTTGTCCTGACACTGAGCACTTTCATCTTATCGACCAAGGTGGAGAAACGGCGGAAATATCAACAGGTACTGGAGAAAAACCTTAATCCAGGTGTTTTAAGAATAACCCAGCTTCAGCACAGGTGGCTCAATCAGTGGCTCAGAACCACTGGGATATCCTCAAAACCTGGCCCGTTGGGGGGTCTTGAGGGCTGGAGTTGGCTACCCCTGCCTTAATACATGAGGAAGGATAGTGTGTGAGTAGGGGAAGGTGAGTGACGGTGATCACTGAGAGAGTGAAAGGTCGCAAACACTCAGTATAAAGAAACGGCAGCTGGTTTAGATTGCAGTATATATCGAAGCTCATTTACCCCTGTATACATTGGGAAAGAAAGCCACTCCATTGGGGATTTGTGACAACTGCCATTTGTCATACATGTCCCATCGACTGAGCTGCCCTTACAGACATGACATACGCTCCCAATATCGTGATTCAGCACTTGGAGGTGCGCACAGAACGTTACCCCTCTTCCTTGGCTCTTCGCACAGACATTGGACAGACACAGAAGTGTACGGAGTGAAGTTGCTTCCTTCTGGCAGTGCTCAGAGAGACAAGGCAGATAAAGTTACAGAAAGTTCAACGTGGCATCTCAGTTTGCACTCACTAGCACATATACTGTATCCATACTGTATGGTACTCATTGCCTGGCCTTGGGTGGCACTCACTAGCACAGATACTGTATCCATACTGTATGGTACTCATTGCCTGGCCTTGGGTGGCACTCACTAGCACAGATACTGTATCCATACTGTTTGGTACTCATTGCCTGGCCTTGGGTGGCACTCACTAGCACAGATACTGTATCCATACTGTATGGTACTCATTGCCTAGCCTTGGGTTGCACTCACTAGCACAGATACTGTATCTATACTGTATGGTACTCATTGCCTGGCCTTGGGTGGCACTCACTAGCACAGATACTGTATCCATACTGTATGGTACTCATTGCCTGGCCTTGTGTGTCACTCACTAGCACAGATACTGTATCCATACTGTATGGTACTCATTGCCTGGCCTTGTGTGTCACTCACTAGCACAGATACTGTATCCATACTGTATGGTACTCATTGCCTGGCCTTGTGTGTCACTCACTAGCACAGATACTGTATCCATACTGTATGGTACTCATTGCCTGGCCATGTGTGGCACTCACTAGCACAGATACTGTATCCATACTGTATGGTACTCATTGCCTGGCCTTGGGTGGCACTCACTATCAAAGATACTGTATCCATACTGCATGGTATTCATTGCCCGGCCTTGGATGGCACTCACTAGCACAGATACTGTATCCATACTGTATGGTACTCATTGCCTGGCCTTGGGTGGCACTCACTAGCACAGATACGGTATCCATTCTGTATGGTACTCATTGCGTCGCCTTGGGTGGCACTCACTAGCACAGATACTGTATCCATACTGTATGGTACTCATTGCCTAGCCTTGGGTTGCACTCACTAGCACAGATACTGTATCCATACTGTATGGTACTCATTGCCTGGCCTTGGGTGGCACTCAAAGGCACAGACACAACAAAGAGCTCATTACAACACCCCTTCCACCCACCACATAGGCCACTACAGGTATGTGCACCCAGTGAACTTAAAGCAGCAATCCAAGCTGTGTGTGTTATTCTTTTTTTTACATAAGATTGAAGCAGGGGGTATCCAGAGTTGAAGCCCATTAATTTCTGCTTGGGAACAGGCTGCTTGAAGAGACACTTACCTCCGTTGTGGGTGCCGGTATCTCAGTGGAGCTTAAAGCCCCCCGATTCACGCTGGCCAATAGGAAGCTGCACCAGATGATGTCACGGCTTCCTATTGGCCCACAGGGCGCGGAGCTTTGAAAAGCGGCCATTACCTAAACCGCAAAGCCAAGCCAGAGCGACTACCGGCACCCTCTATGGAGGTATGTATCTCTGGAAGCAAGGGGTACCCGGAGCTACAATTAATGGGGTTCAGCTCCGGAGACCCCCTGCTTTAATCCTATGTAAAAAAAATGGGCGGAAAAGATCCCTTGGATTGCCGCTCGCAAAAGGAACTTATTCACTCGCTCCACAGACAGAGGTAGCTCCATCTCGCTTTGTTCTCACAGGTGTATAAACTCCAGTGGCTCAGTCGCTCCAGCTACTCACATACAGACATGTCTCCTCCTATTCAATGTAGTGGGAAGTTGGGTAACACACAGCTGATGATGCATTAAGCTCTATTCAGTTGAATGGTAATTGCTTCTGTGTGATCTGGATATATTTCCCCTGTGTTGCTTAGTACACAGATGCCAGTAATTGTTAATTAATTCAGAGATTTGCGTACAGTCCCTTCCTCCCGGTGCTGACAGTCTCAGGAGGGGCTGTGCTAAGCAATTTACATCTGTCATGAGTTCAAACCCAAACTTCTGTTAACTCCTTCCTCCCCAATGGTCACATCATGTAGTGTTTACTAGGGAAACTCAATCTTTGATACCCCGACACCTCCTTTAGTCTGCGGTGTCAGTCCATCCAGCACTTAAGAGGCCAATTGCGTTTAAGTTTAAATCATGATGCACTATTATCGAATGAAGCCAAAAGAAGGTCCTTGTATAAGCAAAGACCAGAAGAGGAGCATGGTAGATGTACACGTTTACTACATCAATTACATGCACGTAAATATGTAAATAATCAGTCGTGTGTCCCTGAGGCTTTACTTCTTCCGCGTAGACATACTGTAACATGACCAGACTCTAAGCTTTCGTGTTTCTATGTTTTAGGAAATGAAAACTTGGGCCAAGTAGAAAGCCTTCCTATGGATCAAAGCTGTGACAAGAGACCTTGGCCCCTTGCAGGCACACTTACCAGAGCACCTTCCTTCTGCCTCTGTAAGTTCTCCCCATTTCCAATTGTTCTATGTCTGAAGCGCTTATTCCCATTATGTGTTATAATATTATATCACGTGTATTGTAAAGAGCTATGTACCTCCTGGATGGCACTACAGTACATCTCGCTCAATAGGCAAACGGCAGCTCGCGCATGTGCCTGTCAGCACGCCCTGAGCAGCAATACCGGCTCCCTACCTGTACCGAAGCTGTGCGCAAGCGGGGAGACTATAGAGCCTGTTACAAATGCCTTAGTTATGCACGTATATGACGATTGCAGTACAGAACAGGCATCGATAAGTGGGGAAAAGGTAGTGCTTCACTTTAAGTACATTTTCGCTTTACATACATGCTCCGGTCATACATACATACAGTACATACATACAAGAGAGCCCTTACTCCTACACCACACAATGTGACCACACATTATTTTATGTTATACTTGAAGTCCAATGTTCGGGAAATTGAATTGGAAATTCACGTGCTCTATTATAAAGCAATAGAAAGTATCTCTTTACATTAACAAGCATTGAAACAGATTGCAAAGTGTTATCAGCACATTTCAATAATGACCCCCCCCCCCCCACACCCACACGTCAAAGTTCTCCTGAACCTTCCACGTACAAACAGAATGATGTATCTGCTAGTTATAGTATTTCTGTGGTAAATGGGACAGCAATGGAAACCACACAGACAGTCACAGGCCAAGAAAGTGTTAACATGTTCCTTAATGCATCAACTTCCATTCAAGTGAATGGTCGCTCAACATTGTTAACTATGCGTTAATTGCTTTTCATCATATTGAAAACATGGGTTACACTCAACAGGACAGACCTAATGGGGGTGTGAGTTTGATTTTCTTTAAAGAGGTTGAGATTCGGGGGCTTGGAGCAGTTGACAACACAGTGCAAACCATAGCAGAGTCTTATTATCGATCATGAATTGTATCAGTATAATAGTTTGTTAATATAATAGAATTCCTGGTGGAGACGTTTTGACGTGTTCACTGCCTCTCTGACATTGAAGGGTTTCACTCCGGAGTTTTTTTTCAGCCACGTAACCTGTGGAAGACCTCAGCAGAATCCCGTACCCTCCCGCTGTCACGCCGTGTTCCTCTCTTCTGTTTTGATATGGTTGCGCAGAGCACCAGAAGTGTGCGGCCAGCATTCCGCCCACAGGTGACTAAGTACTTGGTCACATAATAGTCATGTTGTTGACAGCAATAGAGCATAATGTTTTAAACAATAGGGATAGAATAGGTGGAACCACTTTTGTAACCGTTCACATAGGATAAAAATCTCTCGTCTAAATTTATTATAGGCTGAACTTGATGGACGTATGTCTTTTTTCAACCTCGTCAACTATGCAACAAAAAGATGTCTTGATTTTAAAATAAACAAATAGTGTCCTCCTCGCTCCACTTATCATCCTCACGTAGCAAATGTGACTGATCCCTACATGGTTCTCTTTTTCTATGCTACCTGACTGTACATATCTTTACTAGAACAATATATGACCTTCTGGAGGACATCCACTGGCTGCTTGATGACAATATCTTGTAAGTCAGTGACAGGTCTCCTCTCCAGACGCAAAACAGACTTGAAATCTGATAAAACATGTAATAAGGTTTAAGAAACCTTTCCATCTCCCCATCCTGGTGGTGACTCTTGCTATTCAATGAGGACCAGATGCTAAGGAGATATTCTCTGCTTTTCTTTACTGGTGTTGCATCTTTTACACTGAAGTCTCATCACACTAATATAAGCCATAGCTCTGCCCGTCCTTAAATTAAACTTTAAATGCGTTTATCCTTACACAGAACTAATCTGTGAGGTTAAAGATAATAGAGAACCGAACCAAATGCCGAAACTGATACATTGTTCTATGAGTTAAGTAACTCCTTCCGTATCCCCTGCTATTACTTCATGTCATTCTGAATATAAGAAATGAGATGTAACATCCCGGAGTTCCCTACAGGTAACACGTCTAGAAAATAATTAAATATATGAAAATTGAACTATTGCTCAAGGTGCCCATATCACATATGCATGTAATGCTAACATCCACGCAATACCGGTTCATACAAGGATGCATATTTAATGTCCAATCTAGAGATTGCTATGTAGCTGTAATAGTTGCAAGAAATACATTAGAATATCTCAACGTTCAACCGGAAAACCTCCTTTTGTATTCAAATAAACATGTAGGAGGAGACTTTATCGCACTCGCTGGCGCTTTGCTGCGGGACGTACACAACGCCCCCACCGGAGAAGTGACAATTTTCTTGATTGGGAGAGGGAGTGGCTCAGTGAGTAAAGACACTGACTGAGAGTTTGAAGCAGGGGAACCTGGTTCAATTCCCGGTGTCGACTCCTTGTGACCTTGGGCAAGTCACTTTATCTCCCTGTGCCTCAGGCACCAAAAACATAGATTGTAAGCTCCACGGGGCAGGGACGTGTGCCTGCAAAATGTCTCTGTAAAGCGTTACGTAAAACTAACAGTGCTATACAAGAACATGCTATTATTATTATTATTATTATTATTATTATTATTAATAATCAGCGGCGGCTGAAAATGGAGCAGAGTTAACGAACGCATTATTTCATCTGCGGGAGCGCGCGTTATTAGTTCTGCTACTGTACATCTGTAAGAGGCGCCAGAGCCATTTGGAACGTGCATGATGTGTGTACATCGGGGCACTGTACAAACGCAGAGGTCAGGGCATTAGAAGCAGCTTCACAAACGGCGATCAGAATTGTGTCTACCCCAAGCATCTCTGATTGGACTTATTGTATTAACCTCTACTGAGAAGATATTCCACAAATTCGTCAAGTAGAATTTCCTGACATTTACCTTGAGCCAAAACCTTTCTTACATTACCCGTTAAAGGACCCGACAGCATAAATATTTCCACTTCATACACTGACCCAATTCTGCCGTCTAAAATATTCATTTCAGATTAATTCCCCGTGGAAATTCTAATAAACATTTAATTATACGGAACACAAAGCCATTGCTTTAAAGAATAACACATTTCCCTGACAAACTTCACAAAAGCATTAAGAATACAGACATCTCCCATCGGATGCGACAGCATTACAGAAAAACGATACTGTGAATATTTTAAAAAGGTCGGGAGGTCACAGCAACAAAACTCTGTATTGTGACATGAAATGGAGATTAATAGAATAGAACTTCAGTCTTTGACATTGGGGATTGCCGCGTATATAGCCAAAAAATAATTAGTGAAATGTTAGTCTAGAATTTTAATACAAATGTATTAGAGCGTTAACAAGCTGTCAAAATATAGACATCATAAGACTTCTTCAGCAGTTTGACATGTATTCCTAGTTAGAAAACAAGTAACGGAATTGTTTAACTCAAGCAAACATGAAATATAATAAAATTAAGTTCTAAGCGTGGGACATTATTCGGAGGTGGATGATTTTACTTGCAAGAGATGGGTTCGAATTTAAAAAAGGATATCATTGAAGAATAGCCATCTACAGAAAAGTAATGACATATAACCTGACTCCTAACGGGTTACTAGCAATACGGGGATCCATACATCACTAAGGAGGAGAGTCTGTTCTGGAAGGTTAGGTTTCTGAATGTCCAGAGGAGCGGAACCTCGGGGAGTGTAAATACAGAAAGTAATGTTAGTGAAGTGATAGCATAGTCCAGCCCTTTCTCCCCCCTCTGTTTATTATCTTGCAGATAGGGACAGTTCCTCTTAAGTAAGGAGCCCTTAAAGACGGAATGGAGTCCTGTACAGTTTAATAAAAGGAATACGCCATAGGGGGCCTCTGGAAAGGGAGCTCTCAAGGCCCACTGTTCTGCTCTAACCGCAAATCAGCGTTAATGTTCCCCAGTCTGTGTGGAAGTGGCAGTTCCCCAAAACAGGCCGCAAGGTACTAGGTCAATCAATAGGAGACCCGTCATGATTTCCCTTAGGGGCCCCTAATAGTTGGATCGCTACTTAAAAGGGTTTGAAGAGACAAGGGGGGCTGGGTCCCACAACTACCTAAGCAAATAAGTCATAGTACCTCCAATCGAGTGTTAAGAGTGGGCACTGATGGAAGAAAAGAATTTGTGTAAAAACCATGTACAACGTGTCAAGATATATATGAGCGGTCCCTGTGTTTGGGGACTCAAGTAACTAACAGTTGTACCATAAAAGTGCCTGGTGCCCATTATTTAACATCCTTGCTTCCTCTTCGCCCAGCCACCTGAATCCCAGCCTCCGAGTCAAGATAAACCTTGCAGAGAAGCCAGATACACACCACACCGATGTGACCTCCCTATGAAGCCGGGCAGGGAGGGTTGCAGAATCATACACAAAAGAACTAAAAGGACGGGGCATCAGTTTGATGGGATATCATGGAAAATAATAACAGGGGTGAAAGTGGCAGCAGATTTGCTGCCTCATAATTGGCCGTTTATTTCCGAATTAGTCAAAAAGGAAATGTTATGATCGTCTGACCAGTTTGCCCAACATTGGAAATATTCCTTTATGGAGATGCGGTATAAAAATGCAAGCGATTCCGATAGCTTCCATTAGGATGAGGGAATTATTTTTAGGGGGACAGTAGATACATTTCAGGCAACGATCAGGGGTCTCCCTAATATGTAAGGCGAATTGGAAAGTATACATCGGACACTTATCAGATGACATTTTCACAGCCGGGAATCACAAAACCATCCTAAAGATCATTGATTTTATACATGACTTTATTCTTGATAATAGCAGTGATTTCACGTCCAAAAAAAAAAAAAAGGAAATGAAATCGGGAAGCAAACTATCGCTATAAAAAAAATATATATGAATATTATATGTTGTCAATTTGTCAAAATATGTGTTCCACAAACCCTATTTCCATAAAAGCAGCATATATAATGTTAAATTGAGCATATATATCGTTTATTAAATATCACAGTGAAGAAAAAAAAAAGAAAAATCAGCACTTAATAAACGTAGAGTTATCTCCACCCTACACAGAAAGGCCAGCTCCCCGGTTTCCTGTCCGCCCACGAGTTCCATTCCCCACCCATCAGCTGCCATTCAGCAGTGAAAGGGTTAACGCCAGCCGCTGGCTGGTGACAATTTAATGATAGAAATGATTGATTTTGGAAGCATGTATTATTAAAGGGGGTAAAACAGAGGAATGAGTGAGCCCCGAGCTTACACAATGGGCCAACATCAACACACATTGCTGCCCAATTTTGTGCACACATAAAAATATGTGATTTATGTCAAACAAGCGCAAACCTCCTCGGTTAATTACAGACCCTTAAATGTATTTGGCTGCTGGAAGTATGTTGTCCACCTCCCTCTCTCTATTGCATGGGTGAGTAATGTACCCCCTGTGATAATAAGAAAGCCTCGGGCTGGCTGAGCATACGGGATCAGAGTTTCATTCCATCAGTCACCGCGCAGGAACACATCGGACCAGGAGGAAAAGTAAAACATTTCGTCAGTCAAGTTCAAACAACCTTCATTTGCCTGAAGGGTGAGATGTTCTCACTAAACCAGGTGGGTGAAAGCCAGCGTGGGGCGTCCATGAAGAGAGAGAAATTATCCAAGTGCACTAGAATATACCAATATACAGTATATGCTTCTTGTGCTGAAGGAAATATATATATATATATATATATATATATATATATATATATATATATATATATATATATATATATATTGTGACAGAAACCAGTGTATGGTAATAAATTCCATATATAGGGCTCCCAGGATACTGAACAGTCTCTATCCAGTTTAGACTGAAAAGTGCAGCCTCAGAATGCATGCACTCCATCCCACAGTTTGGCAAGTGCTGCAACTGAGGGATCCAGAACAGAGTTTGTCTGCTGCCTGATTTCTGTCACCTGTCCTGCTAGTTAGAAATCAGGTATTTAAGGCTGATTTTCTGGTTCCTCTTCCCTCTCCCCAAGAGCCTGGAGGCAGGAAGGCTGCTGGAAGCAGAGAGGGAAAACGCCTCTCACCAAACAGGTTAAACCATTCTGTTCCTTTTTTCTAAAACTGCAAAGTTCCTTATTTTTGTTGTTGGAAGTGGATAAGCCATTCCAGCCCCAGTCAGGGAAAACCTTAAGTTAAGTTATTGCTCAGGTGAGCAGGCTTTTGTTTTGCTTGTGTTTCTGTTGTATGCAGTGTGGCAGTCTCACTGCCTGGGACTGAATAAACCAGGCAGCAGCCTGTTTAAAGGAACAGCACGTGACGCCTCGTCATTTAACCTACCCTAAAAGACCGTATTCTAACAGTCCTGGACAGACGGCGGAGCCCCGGAGTAAGCCGTTTGTCACATATGGTGGAGAATGCGGGCAGAACACTAAAAGGTCTGTGTGTAAAAGAACTTTAAAAAAAAAAAAGAGAGAGGTTTTTTTCCCCTCTTTTTCTTACCCCCGAACAAGATGGATGAGTGCGTTGGTACGCAATGTCGCTGCCCAGAAAGAGACGAATGAAACCCAGCAACAGGTGAATGCAGCCCTGCAAAGCGCGAATGCAACCCAGCAAGAGACAAACCGCTTGCTGAGAGAGGAGCAACAACGGTTCGCCCAGGGCTTACAGCAGGAACTCGAGATCCTGAGAGAGACTATCATTAAGACCCCACTGGCAGACGCAGCCCAAGGCCCGAAAATGATCAGGGCAAGCCACTACCTTCAGAAGATGGGGCCCTCGGATGATGTTGAAACCTATCTTCTCACTTTTGAACGCACGGCTCAGAGAGAGGGTTGGCCAGAAGCTGAGTGGGACAGTCTAATCACACCCTTCTTAAGCGGCGAACCCCAGAAGGCTTACTTTGATCTAGAGCCAGCCGAAGCTAACGTCTATGCAAAATTGAAGTTCGAGATCCTCACCCGCCTCGGCGTAACCACGGCTGTTCGCGCCCAAAGGTTCCACGCATGGTCCTTCACGTTGGATAAAGCCACCCGATCCCAGATGTATGACCTCATCCACCTCGCTCGGAAGTGGCTACAACCCGTGATCAACTCAGCAAGCCACATCGTGGAACGGTTGGTCATGGACCAGTTCTTGAGGAAACTTCCCTTTGCCCTATGCCGTTGGGTCAGTCAGAGTGACTCCCACAATGCAGATGAGCTGGTGGCCCTCGTAGAAAGGTAAAATGCAGCCGAAGAGCACCTGCAACCTACAGTCATGAATTATCCCCACTACCCAAGGTTCCAGGACTCTTCCAGAGACGGTAAAAGGGTACCAGGGTTAAGGGGGCTGAAGAGCGACGACCGCCTTCACACAGCACCAGCAACAGTGGCTCGCATACTAAGGGCAACAGCCAACATGGAGAGCTGAAAATGGGCTCTAAGTGGGACACAGACTATGTACCTAAATGTGAAAATTGTTATGAGAGGGGCCACACCGCGAATGTCTGCCCACTAAATGCTGAACCAATGCAATGCAACAGCGTTGAACCTTATTCGTTGTGGTCTCAATGTATGGGCCCTAGCCCAGAGGACCCCTTGAATAACCATCTCTGGGCATTTGTAAAGGTAAATGGTAAGAGGGTTCGGGCATTTCTTGACTCTGGGAGTATGGTTACACTAGTGTCTGAATACCTGTTGCCTATTGGGAAAAAACAGGTAAACAGTTCACAAAGAGTGGCAATTTTTTGTATACATGGGGATAATCATGAATATTCCACTGTTGATGTTCTTATTGAAACAGAGTTTGGTTCTTTAGATTTCAAAGTGGGTATAGTACCCAAACTGGCACATGATGTGTTAATAGGGACCGACTTTCCCCATTTTCTAAAAATGTGGTCCTCCTCTCAGAATAGCGCCCAGAGTTCAATAGCGGACCATAAAGAAGTAACAGAAGAAACAAATCGTTTCCCTTTTTCAGAAATGGAGGTTGACGAGGGCCCAAATAAAAAGGGGAAGAGGAAGAGTGCTGTAAAATCCCCTTTCCCATGGCCACCTTGGTAGGGAATACCCCAAATCAAGATGTTGAACAGGCGCTTACCACCCCAGAACAGGATAAGACCTTCGCTGACCTAGAGGTCAGTCCTGGGAGTTTTAAGAAGGCCCAGTGGGAAGACCCCACATTAGCGGAAGCAAGGGTGAATATACGGGACCAGAATAGTACTCCAGGCCAACCAGATAGGTCACTTGCCTACCCCTACTTCGAGGTAGAGAATGACCTAGTATATCGGGTTGATAAAAGGAAATCAATAATAACTAAACAATTGTTGGTACCACGGACATTCCGTAATGTAGTATTACACCTCGCACATAGTCACCCATTGGGGGGACACCTAGGGTTGGAAAAGACAAAAGAAAAGGTTCTCCGAAGCTTCTATTGGCCTGGGGTTCTGGCAGAAATTACAAATTATTGCTCCTCATGCCCAGAATGTCAGATCACCGCCCCGTTCAAAGCGTATCGTAGCCCATTGGTACACCTTCCCATAATAGATGTACCATTTGACCGGATTGCTATGGATCTAGTAGGACCCCTAATAAAGTCTGCTAGGGGACATCAGCATACATTGGTAATATTAGATTATACCACCCGATATCCGGAGGCAATTCCCCTACTTAGCACCTCTGCTAAAAACATAGCAAAAGAGTTAAAAGTCCTGTTTACCCGGGTCGGAATTCCTAAAGAGATCTTAACTGACCAGGGAACACCATTTATGTCCCAAGTAACAAAAGAGTTATGTAAACTCCTAAAAATCAAGCATCTCAGAACCTCAGTCTATCATCCACAAACAGATGGTTTAGTGGAACGATTCAATAAAACCTTAAAAAGCATGTTACGCCGGGCGGTCGATAAGGATGGGAAAAACTGGGATTGTTTGTTACCATACCTGTTATTTGCCATTAGGGAGGTTCCCCAATCATCCACAGACTTCTCCCCGTTTGAACTATTGTATGGCCGACACCCAAAGGGCTTACTGGATATAGCCAAAGAGACTTGGGAACACGAGGTTACCCCTTACAGAAGTGTAATAGAGCATGTTGCCCAGATGCAGGACCGCATAGCTGCAGTCCTACCTATAGTGAGGGAACACATGGAAAAAGCTCTAGAGGCACAGAGGAATACGTATAATAAGGGTGCTAGGGTCAGAATTTTTTGTCCAGGTGATAGGGTGCTAGTTCTGGTCCCCACCGTACAGAGTAAATTCCTTGCTAAGTGGCATGGGCCATATAAGGTCTTGGAAAGAGTGGGAGAAGTAAATTACAAGGTGAGACAGCCAGGTAGGAGGAAACCTGAGCAAATTTACCATGTAAACCTACTTAAGCCCTGGAAAGATAGAGAGGTCTTGTTAACCCTAGTACCCCCAGGTCCGTCAGAGAATCGAGAAACTGACCCAGAGGTTAGCATAGCTGAAACCCTGTCCGTTCATCAGAAACGAGAGGTCCAGAATTTAGTGAGAAGAAACAAAGAAGTCTTCTCTACACAGCCAGGTAGAACTAGTGTATTTGAACATGACCTAGTCTCGGAACCGGGGGTCCGAGTTAACCGTAAACCGTACAGAATCCCAGAGGCCAAAAGAGAGGCTATAAGTTTAGAGGTTAAAAAAATGCTAAAACTAGGCGTAATTGAGGAATCCCAAAGTGGGTGGAACAGCCCTATAGTTTTAGTCCCAAAGCCAGACGGTACAACAAGGTTTTGCAATGACTACCGTAAACTAAACGCTGTGTCAAAATTTGATACTTATCCTATGCCCATGGTTGATGAACTGGTAGAGAGACTGGGCAAAGCCCGATATCTCACGACCCTAGACCTAACAAAGGTTACTGGCAGGTTCCCCTCACAGAAAGGGCAAAAGAAAAGACGGCCTTCTCAACCCCAGATGGCCTCTTTCAGTATAGGGTGCTGCCTTTTGGCTTACATGGAGCTCCCGCCACTTTCCAAAGAATGATGGATAAAATTTTAAAACCACATGCTCGGTACACTGCCGCGTACCTGGATGATGTGGTAATCCATAGTGAAGATTGGCAATCCCACCTTCCAAAGGTCCAAGCTGTGCTTGACGCAGTTCGGTCTGCTGGACTAACTGCTAACCCTGCTAAATGCACTATTGGTCTGGAGGAGGCCAAGTATCTGGGGTATTCTATTGGCAGAGGTTTACTCAAACCCAAACACTCAAAGTAGAGGCGATCCAAAATTGGCCAAGGCCAGTTACAAAAAAACAAGTAAGGACCTTTTTGGGGTTAATTGGGTACTATAGAAGGTTTATTCCCAATTTTGCAACTAAGGCAACCCCACTAACCGACCTCACAAAAGCAAGAGGACCGCTAATGGTAAAGTGGTCCCCTGAAACCGAACAGGCCTTTAGAAGCCTGAAAGAAGCACTCTATGCCCAAACAGTGTTGGTCACACCTGACTTCTCTAAAGAGTATTTAGTCCAAACTGACGCATCTGAGGTAGGGCTGGGGGCTGTACTCTCCCAGGAGTCTCAAGGTGAGGAGCACCCCATCCTTTATTTAAGTAGGAAACTAAATCCCCAGGAGAAAAATTACTCCATAGTCGCAATAAAGTGGGCTGTAGAGACGCTCAAATACTATCTGTTGGGGAGAAAATTCCGGTTGGTCACAGATCATTCACCCCTCACCTGGATGTGTCAAAACAGAGAGAAGAATGAATGAGTGACCAGGTGGTTCCTAAGCCTACAACCCTTTAAATTTTCTGTGGAACACAGGTCAGGGCACAAACATGGCAATGCTGACGGGTTGTCAAGGATGCACTCCCTAATATCCATGGTCGCTCATCCCTCGAGGTCTGAGCTGGGGGGGAGGATATGTGACAGAAACCAGGGTATGGTAATAAAATCCATATATAGGGCTCCCAAGATACTGAACAGTCTCTATCCTGTTTAGGCTGAAAAGTGCAGCCTCAGAATGCATGCACTCCATCCCACAGTTTGGCAAGTGCTGGAACTGAGGGATGAGGGATCCAGACCAGAGTTTGTCTGCTGCCTGATTTCTGTCACCTGTCCTGCTAGTTAGAAATCAGGTATTTAAGGCTGATTTTCTGGTTCCTCTTCCCTCTCCCCAAGAGCCTGGAGGCAGGAAGGCTGCTGGAAGCAGAGAGGGAAAACGCCTCTCACCAAACAGGTTAAACCATTCTGTTCCTTTTTTCTAAAACTGCAAAGTTCCTTATTTTTGTTGTTGGAAGTGGATAAGCCATTCCAGCCCCAGTCAGGGAAAACATTAAGTTAAGTTATTGCTCAGGTGAGCAGGCTTTTGTTTTGCTTGTGTTTCTGTTGTATGCAGTGTGGCAGTCTCACTGCCTGGGACTGAATAAACCAGGCAGCAGCCTGTTTAAAGGAACAGCACGTTACGCCTCGTCATTTAACCCACCCTAAAAGACCGTGTTCTAACAGTCCTGGACAGACGGCGGAGCCCCGGAGTAAGCCGTTTGTCACTATATATAGATATATATGCAAATACAACTGTATGATCATCTGCATGTCTTAGGCAGGTCTGCAACCCCGCCTTTCCCCATTATCACCCAGCATACAGCACTTCCACTGCAGCAAGGGATTCTGGGAAATGACATGCAAATGAGCACACAGTGTCACTTTTTGCCTCAAAAACCATTTTTAACATGGTTCCCTATAGGCTTAAGCTTGCTGCATGGTCACAGCTTTGAGCACAGCCAGGGTTAAGGTGCATACCCAGAAAACCACCCACAGACAGCTGTTTCGACCTTAATGGGTCTCATCAATGTGGGGTTGATTTTAACTGGGTATGAAAAGAGGCTATATATATATATATATATATATATATTTATTTATTTATTTATATATATACATACACCCCTTCCCTCCACACATATACATTATACATTTTCTTTAACTGTGCATGCAATGTCTTGTTTATAATGTATACCTTGTTCATTTATGTAACTGTACTTGTAACCATGTATTATTTGTTTTACTCTGTGCCCAGGACATACTTGAAAACGAGAGGTAATTCTCAATGTATTACTTCCTGGTAAAATATTTTATAAATAAATAAATAAATAAATAAATATATATATTATATATATATATATATATATATATATATATATATATATATATAGCCTCTTTGCATACCCAGTATATATATATATATATATATACACATACACCCCTTCCCTCCATACATACAACATACTCGGGCATTCTGTCCTATACCATCCTTGGATATCTTGCTTGGCAGTAATATGTCACCTTGTTATTAAGTACCCGAGCACTACACTGCTCTCATATATACATGTATAACTATGCATAGAGATAGCGCAACTATATTCCTTGAGTACCTATAGTTTCCCATATGGTTTTTATGTATCCTATATATGGACACCTATGGTTTATTATACTGCTATAACAGTGAATATAGGTTTCAACATAACAAATCTAACATAGTATATAATCCCAGCTTCCCACCTACTCTGCACTCCACTATGGGATTTTATTTTATTATATTTATCACTGTATATAATAATTTTCACTGTGTCACCTATTATTCCTTGGATGTAATAAAATGGTATTATTTTATTTTAATTACTGATCCTATTGTCTATCTGACAGCCTTCTGCAGAAAAACTACCTGCTGGACCATTGTTGTCCTACATATTCCATAAAGTATACATTGAGTGCACCAATTTGGAGGATCTGTTTTGATCTTATTAGGATCAGTGCTGTGTATATCCCTAAAGGATTCCCTGAAATGTTCTGGTCATTAGAAAATGGTATCAAATACAGAAGAATTTACAATGCATCTGATCTGAGATGCGCTATTAGAGAGGGTTGGGGTTCCTTACAATGGATCTGATCTCAGACACGCTATTAGAGAGGGTTGGGGTTCCGTATAATGTATCTGATCTCAGACACGCTATTAGAGAGGGTTGGGGTTCCGTATAATGTATCTGATCTCAGACACGCTATTAGAGAGGGGTGGGGTTCCTTACAATGCATCTGATCTCAGACATGCAATTAGAGAGAGTTGGGGTTCCTTACAAAGCATCTGATCCTAGACACGCAATTAGAGAGAGTTGGGGTTCCTTACAAAGCATCTGATCTCAGACGCGCTATTAGAGAGGGTTGGGGATTCCTCAGAATTTCACTTGGGGTTCCTTAACCAAAAAAAGGTTGGAAACCGCTAGTGTAAGGTGTAAGGAATTGGTGAAACTTGATGCTATACAATATATAATTACATAGTAGTTACATAGTTACATAGTAGATGAGGTTGAAAAAAGACGTACGTCCATCAAGTTCAACCTATTCTAAATTTAGACAACAGATACTTTATCCTATATCTATACTTACTTATTGATCCAGAGGAAGGCAAAAAAAAAAAACCCCAGTGTCATATCATCCAAAGATATCTCATAAGGGGGAAAATAAATTCCTTCCTGACTCCAAGAATTGGCAATCGGATTAATCCCTGGATCAACATTCTTCCCATGTATACTTATTTGGTATACCCCTGTATACCTTTCCTTTCTAAAAAGATGTCCAACCTTTTTTTGAACAAATCTATTGCATCTGCCATCACAGTCTCCATGGGTAATGAATTTCACATTTTAACGGCCTTTACTGTAAAGAACCCTTTCCTTTGTTGCTGGTGAAATCTCCTTTCCTCCAACCTAAAGGGATTCCCGAGTCATTTGTACTGCCCTTGGGATGAATAGTTAATTTGAAAGCTCCTTGTACTGTCCCTGAATATATTTGTATATAGTTATCATATCCCCTTA
>NC_134488.1:126496525-126514025 GCF_040206685.1 Ascaphus truei
GCGGCCCACCTAAACTTAAACCTTGTTTATTTGGCCCGGGTTAGCCTTTGAGTTTGACATGCTTGATCTAAACGTTTAATTCTTATTTTATCACCCATTATTTTAAATTATTTGAATAAAGTGTATGTTTTAAAGTGTTCACCATACCACCTATGTGTTTAGAGTGCCCTTACTAGGTTCTTTCTCTCCGGTCTGTTGTTATATGCACTTACCTAGGGAGCACCGACACATTTACATTTAGACAGTTGCGGGGGTTCCCTCTTTTGTTATTCATTATTTTGTTATTAAGGTAGTTAAAGAACTTTTTAGGGTTGACCTTACTTTCTATTGCAATCCTTTTTTCATTACCCATTTTTGCTAATTTGATTGCTCTTTTGCAATTTTTGTTACATTCCTTATAATTCTGATACGATGTCTCTGTCCCTTCTGACTTCAAGAATCTAAACGCCTTCCTCTTCTTGTCCATTTCCTCCCCTACCTGTTTATTTAGCCACATTGGTTTTGACTTATTTCTTTTATACTTATTACCCAAAGGTATACACTGATACTGTAAGTGTGCTTTTCTAACAATGTGTTAAAGACTGCCCATTTATCTTCTACATTTTTCCCTGCCAAACATCATCCCAGTGTATTACATGTAGATTAGACCTTTATTAAAATCTGCTTTTCTAAAGTTTAAGGTCTTTGTTGAACCCAAGTAATCTGTTTTTTTGATAATTTATTTCAAAAGAGACCATGTTATGATCACTGTTACCCAAATATTCCAGGACTTGAATATTTATTATTACTTCTACATTTTTTTATATTACCAAATCCAGTAGCCCCTCTTCTGGTTGGTTCCTCAATAATTTGGGTCATATAATTGTCTTTAAGCAACCCCAAAAACCTGTTTCCTTTTGTTGTAATGCTAATCTCATTGCCCCAGTCTATGTCTGGATAATTAAAATCACCCATTATGCAAACATGACCCAGTTTTGATGCCTTCTCCATTTGCAAAAGTATTTTAGCTTCCTCAATCTCACCGATATTTGGTGGTTTATAGCATATCCCCACAAACATTTTAGTAATGCATGAAGGTTATAAACGCCCTTCCACACAATGCTTTCCTTTGGGAATGATGTGCGGTGTAATGATCCAAGAGATGAGTGTAATACATCAAAATCTAATAGATGATCTAGCCATGCGTATATGTCTCCTTTATGCAGATTGATGCTACTGTATGGGAAAACAAACAGTGGGACCGTAACAGAAATATCCACCAGTTTTTAACAAAATGATGCATGTGTGTTATTTTCTAAAGAAAAGGCAGTAATACTCAGCATCCCATTGCACATAGACATGTAAAAGTCAGCCTGACAGAAAATCTATTCTTGTGGTTAAAACTTGCACCTTACAGGTTGTACATTTGACCTCACCAGTGCCAGAGATTCCTGACGCCAGTGGTCCAAATGGGATGGTTCTGGAGGGTGTAGGGTACCATTACTTTGCTATTTACAAAACAGGAGTAACACTTATTTTGCTATTTACAAACAGTAGCACCACTACTTAAGCCATTTACACACACCGTTTCCCTTTCTTATACATATTGAATTCATGTTTCCAAAGTAAGATTCATCATTACTTAATTAAACGTGTATTTTTATTTTTTAATTATTTTTAAAATCAGCCACATTATTACGGCTATTTTAATACTATTTGATCCTTGCTCTGGTATTGAATGGGTTAAACAACCCTTGTGCTAAACACCCCCTTTGTTAGAAAGACTTCACCAAAGACCTCATCTTCTGCAAAAGAGAAACATGGAATTGTTCTTTTGACGGAAGATGACCTGGGTTCCTTAGCAACCAGCTCCATACAGGACCAACCATGTTATTATCATCTGGGTACCAGGCGCCTCTCAGACTCACTTAACAGGCTGAGATTTCATGCCACTTGTGATTGCAGTTCCGGCATGTGCTGCTCAGCTATCACCTGTGGGCTTAATTGCAATAGATTGCAGCAGGAATAGCAAAGGATAATCAGCGGTGGCCTTTTGAAGGTGTACTTTCATTAACCCCAGTGCAGACAGAGTTGCGAGCTGCGCATGGAAGAGAATTGAAGAGCATTGCGGCAAAGGGGTAATCAGTCAATTTTTTTTTCTTTTACACTATCCTTTTCTTTTTTTTCCCATCTTGACTATGTGCTTTGTTGGGATATTTTTACTTTCATAAGTTTTCTATTTTGCAGAACAGATAAGATAGCCATGAGTGTGTCCTCATGCAGTGATTACGCCGCAGACAAGAATTCTGGGTAGTGACATGCAAAAGAGCACTGTGTACGCATCTCACTTTACTACCTGGATTCCTATAGCTTTTGCCTGCTGTATTAAACAGATTAAACTGCTAGGTCTGGAGTATGGCAGAATTATTGACATAACAATGCTGCAAATGTTATAAAAAAAACAATAATAATTTGATGCAGTATTTTCCATTAGGAGGAAAGGTAGCATACGGGGAGCGGGGAAAGGAGGAGCCTGCCATACATTGTGCACTAGAGAGAAGAAATGCGTCAGTTGAGTTTAGGACTAGGAGTGCTTGGCGACCGCAGAGGGGCTGTGCCCTATTTATAGTATTTTCAACAACGAATTTCAAATTTGCTGAAGAAGGCTCTTATCTCACCAGAATTCACAGTGTATAATTAGTTGCTAAAGAGACTTGGCAAATATTTACAAATGTTTAAAGTTTTGCACAAGTTTGCAAAACGGGCGAACGTTGGACTTTTGCCAATTACTGGAGTTGATATTCCCAAATATTCGCCCAAGCATTAAGAACGTGTTAAGCAGCAGAAAGTCGCCAGAAGAATCACTGCGCTGTTAGATTTGCCTGAATTTCCCTGTCTTTTTGGGGTTGTCTGGACGTGTCAGGTTTTATCCTTTTTTGGGGCATATAACAACTGAAAATGCTGTGTTTATGAAGTAGAAGTGAAGAAAGATATTACGAATGTGCATCTGTTTACCGAGGTACTTTGCCTCTTGTGTAACAACTTGAGATTTTGGGAGGTGAAGCTCAGTAGAAATGAATCTAAACCTGTTACATATTATTTTAGCTTAAGGTCAAGTTTCTTATCCAAGTCTGAAGTGACATAAACCATCCTAACAATCTATAAGAGGCTTGATTACGAAGCTTCTAACATTTTATGCAGGCGAGCAAAGAGCATTATTTGTACGCATGTATATCTTTAGTTATACAGTGCTATTAATGTTCGTAGCGCTTCACAGCAGTAATATAATATAAATAACAAATAACACAAATAACACATAACGGGAAGAAGACATAAAAGTAACATTTAGGAATAGGAGATCCTTCCCGAAGAGCTTACAATCTAATCTTATTTGTTTTTCTGTAGCAGATCACACAAGCTCACAATAGGTTCCACCTCCTCTAACACACACAAACATGGTGCAATTCTAGAGCAAATAGGCAGGGCTAGATTATCAGTGACATTTTTTTGTTGATATTTCTATTTTGTTGGCCTGGCGTTGCCGCCGTTCGTGTGTTTGGAATGTTTGATAGACAAACCTGCTTGTGTTGGAGCTACTGAGAGTTCCATCTTGTTAGGTTTGAGCTTCAGACAATTCATCTCCATCCATGCTGCCACCTCGTCTAAGCAAGCCATCAATGTAACAACAGCCATCCCTTGGCTGCCCTAGAAAGAAACATAGATGCTGGTGGCCCTTCAGTCCATGGTCTGTATGACATCGCCCAGTGGTCTTACATACACATTTAACAGGAGCGGTGACAGCACTGACCCTTGAAGGACCCCAATGGGGACAGGACCGACCAGTGTCACATGGAACCACATAGCCACCTGCTGTGTCTGGTATCCTCATTGCGATTGGCATTAATTGATGTCCGCTAACCAATGAATCAATTGCTTGGGGTTATTGCTTAGTAGAACAGTTCATTGATCCCATAGCTGATCCTATACCTCTCCAGATATGTCAACTCTACCTAAATGTTGGTGTCTCTGACTTTTAGCATCAGCAATCTCACAGATGTTAGTGTAGTGTTACTCATAAGAATCAGAACTTATGCATTATAATGGCATTATTAGGGCCAGAAGCCCCAAATCTCACTGATTTTGGTTACTGTAGGTTGATATATCTGGTGCGCCCTAATTTAACCCGTCTAAGCGCAAAGCGCATTGGAGTTTCTTGGTAGCCATGTCGAACTTTGGAAATTTCTTCCAGGTTTTCCTGGAGTCCACGTTTTTACACTCTATTGGAATGCTGTGCTGTTGGAAGAGCTCATTTATACTGCGGATGTATCTTCTCACCCAATACTCCTTGGACACAGTGTTGCCTGACTCACAGGAACTAAAAGTCGAACAGATGAACAGCGGCCATGTAAAGACAAGTGTGCAATGGCAAAGTATTATTTTAACATGAATGGATGATCAGCAAACAGATAATACTAGTTCCGAGCCACCAAGCCTCTAAGTTACGAGGTTGTGTGAGGTGCACTTAGTGCTTTCTGCTGAGGCAGTTACTTTGCTATAAGAATGAGAGGAGTGGCTCAGTGAGTAAAGACACTAACTGGCATGGAGTTTGAAGCAGGGGAACCTGGTTCAATTCCCGGTGTCGGCTCCTTGTGACCTTGGGCAAGTCACCTTATCTCCCTATGCCTCAGGCACCAAAAACATAGATTGTAAGTGGGGCAGGGACCTGTGTCTGAAAATGTCTCTGTAAAACGCTATGTAAAACTAGCAGCACTATACAAGAACATGCTATTATTATTATTATATTATGATTAGAATGGGGGAGCAGATGGGCAGGTTGCATACAGCTAGGCTCTGCTTGGCTCTCTCCACAGGGGCTCTTATCAAATCAAATAAGCTGTATTGGCATGACAGAAAAACATTTCAGCATTTGCCAAAGCAATGCACACTCCTCAATTCACTTAACACAAAAAACTTTCCAGTTACCCTTGAGAAACAAACAATCAACATCAATCATTGCCATTTACTGTCCCCAAGTCTGCGGACACCCTCTGCAGATCACAAAGGGCCTATCAATCTTTAGCATTTAGCACACCAGGGTTTTCTGACAAAGAACACTTAACTACAGGAGCTCTACCTGCCCCAGAATTCACACATACGGGAGGGGGAGTTTCCTGGAATGCAGCCCAGAAGGCACTGTAAACAGGGACACACAGCAGGGTAACCATGTATCCTCCTGTTGCAACACATCACACAGAAAGGAGACATTAACGTATATACTGTATATATTGTATATTCTGTTACGGGTGGCTGATGGAGTCAACAGCAGGAGTAACAATTAAACATCTGCAAAACATATGTATACATCGAACGTGTCTAATAACATTTATTTGTATACTGTATGCTTTGTGCTCATCTACATACTGTATCATTTCCCAGAATAGCTTGCTTTAATGGATGCATTGTATGCTAAAAGATAATGGGGAATAGCAGGGTTGCAGACCTGTCTGAGACATGTGAATTTGCTCACAAGTGATATTTTTATATGCTGTATAGTTAGGGTGACCAGATTTTCAAAATGAAAAACCAGGACACATTAAAAAATTATTTATAAGACAAATTACATCACATGACACTCCCTGTTGCCATGACAACGAGACACTGATGTCAGGCGGTGACATGTTGCCATGACAGGTGGCCACTGATTGAGCCACCTGTGCTGAAGCAGGAATATCCTGAAAACCTGGCCTGTCGGTGGCCCTTGATGTATCTCCGCCATGTTTAAATTCTCCCGCATCACGTGACCGGGACATTTAAACAATGCAGAGCGATACCAGCACCTCATACCAGGGCCTGTAACTCGGGAAGCAGGGGGTCCCGCAAGGCTGAAATTGATGCGTTTCAGCTCTGGAGACCCCTTGTTTCAAAATAAAATAAAAGCCCCGCGATTAGAGGCGCGCAGGGAGAGCGACTGATCCAGTCTCACTGCGTATTTCTAAGGCTGAGATTATAGTGGTTTTGGTGACGCCAAAACATATACCTGGGCTCCGTTGTGCTCCGTTACAGATGGTGGGGCCGCGACCAGGCGGAGACGGGGGCGACAGAATCCAGGAGAGACAAATGAATTGTCTCTCTGTGCGACGGCCGCGTGACGTCAGTGTCATGTGAAGCGG
This sequence comes from Ascaphus truei, assembly GCF_040206685.1. NCBI lineage: Eukaryota > Metazoa > Chordata > Amphibia > Anura > Ascaphidae > Ascaphus > Ascaphus truei. Next base: position 126,502,675 of record NC_134488.1, read on the forward strand.
TTCAGCCAATAATGGCGAGCCGCTCGCGTGACATCACTGGCCACACCCCCGCCACGCCCCCTGTCGCCTCCCGCCTGCATACAGCGCAGGTTTCGCACGCACCACTCGAGTGACGTCCCGCGCTCGTGCGCACGCCCTGCAGCCTCCCACTATAAGCTCGGCCTTACAGAGTGGTGCAGCCTGGTAGGATTCCCACAGCGCCAGTCCCATTCAGACACCGGGACACCCGATGGGCCATTACCCAGCGCTGCATCTATAAGTATGTAACATTTGAACTGATCTATGAGCACTGGTATACAATCTTTACCCTGCCCCTGTTGACCTTTGTTAAACCTTTCACATGTTCTGAAATATATCGATTTAACATGTTATTTGTACAGTGTAAACCAGGCGTCTCAAACTCAGTCATCGAGGGCCACCAACAGGCCAGGTTTTCTGGGTATCCCTGCTGGGTTGGGAGGGAATTGCTGCTTCAAAACAAACTTCTGTCATGTTTAAATAGCGGCACGTAAAAATAAGGGGAAAAAAACGCATAGCATTGGAGCAGGCTTCAAAATATGCAACTTCTTTAGAAAAGCTAAAATAAGCATTTCAACTTCATCTAATTGGCGTCTACAGGGGAAATGGCAGCGCTCCTAATTCCAGGCCCCAGTCTTTGATTTTGGCGTCCGATATCTCCGGATTGCAACATGATAAAAAATAAAATATCACCTTAAAAAAGGTAACAAGGAACTCTGATACACGGCTACCTGCACAACACTGTGTCCCACGTGTCCCATCACGTGGCTTTAGGCTTCTTGCCAGGATTTCATGTGTCAATTACTCTCTTATTTATTACCTGCATCCTTTATCTACCATCATATCTGTCACATTTCAATGCCCCCTTCTTCCAATCTGATGCATGCAGACTTGTGCTTGAATCTCTACAGTTGACCCCATCTGTGCCATTAACATGTTTCCCTCTATACTCGTTGGCCCTTTTTTGTTCAATATGCTGTAGTCGCTTCCCCCACGCCAGAGAAGATTTTAGCCCTGTTTATATGGATGGGGCTGAGTTCTTCTCCGGATCGGGGCAGCAGCTTCCCAGCATGGTGAGTAATAGCTGCCAAGCCCCAACTGAATAGAATGTTTACCTGTTTCTTTTGAAAATGTTGAGTATTCCATGATAGCCAACCAGACATTTACTGTGTATCCCTGGCTCTACCAGACATTAATACTGCTGGCTCTACCAGACATTAATACTACTGGCTTTACCAGACATTAATACGACTGGCTCTACCAGACATTTTTACTACTGGCTTTACCAGACATTAATACTAGTGGCTCTACCAGACATTAATACTAGTGGCTTTACCAGACATTAATACTAGTGGCTTTACCAGACATTAATACTAGTGGCTTTACCAGACATTAATACTACTGGCTTTACCAGACATTAATACTAGTGGCTTTACCAGACATTAATACTACTGGCTTTACCAGACATTAATACTACTCGCTTTACCAGATATTAATACTACTGGCTTTACCAGACATTAATACTACTGGCTTTACCAGACATTAATACTACTGGCTTTAACAGACATTTACTGTATATTCCTGGCTTTACCAGACACACAGATAAATAAGTACACATGCTAGACACAGGAATTCAGGAACCAAGGTGAATTGACTGAAATAAATATTTCCACCTACAGCAGGTGCCAGTTATATAAAAAAACGCAGACTTCGTCTGAAAGAGGCAGACAGCATCATTTCTACACATACATCAGTGTGACTGCATTACTCAGAGAGACAGCAATCCGGGGCAAGAGACAGCAATCCGGGGCAAGAGACAGCAATCCGGGGCAAGAGACAGCAATCCGGGGCAAGAGACAGCAATCCGGGGCAAGAGACAGACTGACAGCATCAATCTGAGAGAATGAGTGCAGGTTCAGCCCCAAACAAAAGTGCTCTGTATATCTCTGATCCTCCCCCACCATACACCTACAGCCCCGCCGCTCCCCTACAGGAGTTACCCGGTTACACCGGGTATGTTTCACGTCCCAATGTGGTGCTCCTACAGCAATCCGTGCTGACAACTACCACTACGCCGCCGAGAGATTATTTGATGTTGTCGATCTTCACGCTCCTCTGCTGCTTTGTGCCGTTTGGCGTTGCTGCCCTCATCTTCTCCATCAAGGTAATGCGGCGCGGTTAGCGTGCAATGCTGCGCAGTTTATGGCGCCTGTGTAGGACAGCATCATAGTAATAGGGGGAGGGCGGTGGGTGAGGATCGGGTGTTGGGAGGAATTGGGTGTGCAATGTGGGGGAAGCGGGTGTGGGGGATTAAGGGTTTGGTTGTAGATGTGCACAAAATGATAGGATTTAGGTGCAATAAGGCGCACTGCACGACCGTGTTAGGAGTGTGAGCTGGGGGAGAGGTGCAAGGTGAAGGACAGGTGCCAGGTGAAGGAGAGGTGCGAGGTGAAGGACAGGTGCCAGGTGAAGGACAGGTGCCAGGTGAAGGACAGGTGCCAGGTGAAAGACAGGTGCCAGGTGAAGGACAGGTGCCAGGTGAAGGACTGGTGCCAGGTGAAGGACAGGTGCGAGGTGAAGGACAGGTGCGAGGTGAAGGACAGGTGCGAGGTGAATGACAGGTGCCAGGTGAAGGACAGGTGCCAGGTGAAGGACAGGTGCCAGGTAAAGGACAGGTACCAGGTGAATGACAGGTGCAAGGTGAAGGACAGGTGCCAGGTGAATGACAGGTGCCAGGTGAATGACAGGTGCCAGGTGAATGACAGGTGCCAGGTGAATGACAGGTGCCAGGTGAAGGACAGGTGCCAGGTAAAGAACAGGTACCAGGTGAATGACAGGTGCCAGGTGAATGGCAGGTGCCAGGTGAATGACAGGTGCCAGGTGAAGGACAGGTGTGAGGTGAAGGACAGGTGTGAGGTGAAGGACAGGTGTGAGGTGAATGACAGGTGCAATGTGAGGGACTGGTGCGAGGTGAAGGACTGGTGCCAGGTGAAGGACTGGTGCCAGGTGAAGGACAGGTGCCAGGTGAAGGACAGGTGCCAGGTGAAGGTCAGGTGCCAGGTGAAGGACAGGTGCCAGGTGAAGGACAGGTGCCAGGTGAAGGACTGGTGCCAGGTGAAGGACAGGTGCCAGGTGAAGGACAGGTGCCAGGTGAAGGACTGGTGCCAGGTGAAGGACTGGTGCCAGGTGAAGGACAGGTGCCAGGTGAAGGACAGTTGCCAGGTGAAGGACAGGTGCCAGGTGAAGGACAGGTGCCAGGTGAAGGACTGGTGCCAGGTGAAGGACAGGTGCCAGGTGAAGGACAGGTGCCAGGTGAAGGACAGGTGCCAGGTGAAGGACTGGTGCCAGGTGAAGGACTGGTGCCAGGTGAAGGACAGGTGCCAGGTGAAGGACAGGTGCCAGGTGAAGGACAGGTGCCAGGTGAAGGACAGGTGCTAGGTGAAGGCCAGGTGCCAGGTGAAGGACAGGTGCAAGGTGAAGGACAGGAATAAAGTTTGATGAACCAATAGAGACAGATTGGGAAAAACAGATGGAAATTCAGTGAAGCCAATTTATTTCATCAGCACAGGACCAATACCCAAGCATACCGCACATACACCTGCACATAAAACTCATACACATGCACATATACAGTAGTACCTGCAAATAAAACACATACATCCAAGCATATCGCACATATACAGTATCTGCAGATAGAGCACATACACTCAAGCACACCGCACATATACACACTCAGAGCACATTCACCCACACACAGAGAACATATACTCGCACATATACACACACAGAGCACGTACACCCGCACATATACACACACAGAGCACATACACCCGCACATATACACTCACACAGCACATACACCCGCACATATAGACACACAGCACACACACCCGCACAGCACATATGCCGCATATATACACACACTAAGCACATATGCCCGCACATATACAGTAACTGAAGATATAACGCATACACCCAAGCATACTGCACATACACCCGCACATATATAGTACCTACAGGTAGAGCACAGACACATACATACATACATACTGTATTCAGTACCTGTAGATAGAGCACAGACACACATATTATACCTGCATATATACTGTAGCACCTACACATACACAGTAGCGGTGGATAAAGCGCATACACCCACACACATACAGCATATACCCACAGATAGACCACATACCCCCACACATACGGCATATACCCACAGATAGACCACATACCCCCACACATACGGCATATACCCACAGATAGACCACATACACTCACACACACACGGCATACCCACAGATAGACCACGTACACCCACACACATACGGCATATACCCACAGATAGACCACGTACACCCACACATATACGGCATATACCCACAGATTGACCACGTACACCCACACATATACGGCATATACCCACAGATTGACCACGTACACCCACACACATACGGCATATACCCACAGATAGACCACCTACACCCACACACATACGGCATATACCCACAGATAGACCACGTACACCCACACACATACGGCATATACCCACAGATAGACCACGTACACCCACACATATACGGCATATACCCACAGATTGACCACGTACACCCACACATATACGGCATATACCCACAGATTGACCACGTACACCCACACACATATGGCATATACCCACAGATAGACCACATACCCCCACACATACGGCATATACCCACAGATAGACCACATACACTCACACACACACGACATACCCACAGATAGACCACGTACACCCACACATATACGGCATATACCCACAGATTGACCACGTACACCCACACATATACTGTATGGCATATACCCACAGATTGACCACTTACACCCACACACATACGGCATATACCCACAGATAGACCACGTACACCCACACACATACGGCATATACCCACAGATAGACCACGTACACCCACACATATACGGCATATACCCACAGATAGACCACGTACACAGACACATATACGGCATATACCCACAGATTGACCACGTACACCCACACATATACGGCATATACCCACAGATTGACCACGTACACCCACACACATCTGGCATATACCCACAGATAGACCACGTACACCCACACACATATGGCATATACCCACAGATAGACCACGTACACCCACACACATACGGCATATACCCACAGATAGACCACGTACACCCACACATATACGGCATATACCCACAGATTGACCACGTACACCCACACACATATGGCGTATACCCACAGATTGACCAAGTACACCCACACACATACGGCATATGCCCACAGATAGACCACGTACACCCACACATATACGGCATATACCCACAGATAGACCATGTACACCCACACATATACGGCATATACCCACAGATAGACCACGTACACCCACACATATACGGCATATTCTCACAGAGAGACCACGTACACCCACACATATACGGCATATACCCACAGATAGACCACATACACCGACACACATATGGCATATACCCACAGATAGACCACGTCCACTCACACAGCATTTACCCACAGATAGACCACATACACCCACACACACATACGGCATATACCCACAGATAGACCACGTACACCCACACACATACGGCATATACCCACAGATAGACCACGTACACCCACACATATACGGCATATACCAACAGATAGACCACATGCACCCACACACATACGGCATATACCCACAGATAGACCACGTACACCCACACATATACGGCATATACCCACAGATAGACCACGTACACCCACACATATACGGCATATACCCACAGATAGACCACGAACACCCACACATATATGGCATATACCTACAGATAGACCACATACCCCCACACATACAGCATATACCCACAGATAGACCACATACCCCCACACATACGGCATATACCCACAGATAGACCACATACCCCCACACATACGGCATATACCCACAGATAGACCACATACACTCACACACACACGGCATACCCACAGATAGACCACGTACACCCACACACATACGGCATATACCCACAGATAGACCACGTACACCCACACATATACGGCATATACCCACAGATTGACCACGTACACCCACACACATACGGCATATACCCACAGATTGACCACGTACACCCACACACATACGGCATATACCCACAGATAGACCACCTACACCCACACACATACGGCATATACCCACAGATAGACCACGTACACCCACACACATACGGCATATACCCACAGATAGACCACGTACACCCACACATATACGGCATATACCCACAGATTGACCACGTACACCCACACATATACGGCATATACCCACAGATTGACCACGTACACCCACACCCATATGGCATATACCCACAGATATACCACATACCCCCACACATACGGCATATACCCACAGATAGACCACATACACTCACACACACACGGCATACCCACAGAAAGACCACGTACACCCACACACATACGGCATATACCCACAGATAGACCACGTACACCCACACATATACGGCATATACCGACAGATTGACCACGTACACCCACACATATACTGTACGGCATATACCCACAGATTGACCACTTACACCCACACACATACGGCATATACCCACAGATAGACCACGTACACCCACACACATACGGCATATACCCACAGATAGACCACGTACACCCACACATATACGGCATATACCCACAGATAGACCACGTACACCCACACATATACGGCATATACCCACAGATTGACCACGTACACCCACACATATACGGCATATACCCACAGATTGACCACGTACACCCACACACATCTGGCATATACCCACAGATAGACCACGTACACCCACACATATGGCATATACCCACAGATAGACCACGTACACCCACACACATACGGCATATACCCACAGATAGACCACGTACACCCACACATATACGGCATATACCCACAGATTGACCACGTACACCCACACACATATGGCGTATACCCACAGATTGACCAAGTACACCCACACACATACGGCATATGCCCACAGATAGACCACGTACACCCACACATATACGGCATATACCCACAGATAGACCACATACACCCACACATATACGGCATATACCCACAGATAGACCATGTACACCCACACATATACGGCATATACCCACAGATGGACCACGTACACCCACACATATACGGCATATTCTCACAGAGAGACCACGTACACCCACACATACAGTATACGGCATATACCCACAGATAGACCACATACACCGACACACATATGGCATATACCCACAGATAGACCACGTCCACTCACACAGCATTTACCCACAGATAGACCACATACACCAACACACACATACGGCATATACCCACAGATAGACCACGTACACCCACACACATACGGCATATACCCACAGATAGACCACGTACACCCACACATATACGGCATATACCAACAGATAGACCACATGCACCCACACACATACGGCATATACCCACAGATAGACCACGTACACCCACACATATACGGCATATACCCACAGATAGACCACGTACACCCACACATATACGGCATATACCCACAGATAGACCACGAACACCCACACATATACGGCATATACCTACAGATAGACCACGTACACCCACACATATACGGCATATACCAACAGATAAACCACGTACACCCACACATATATGGCATATTCTCACAGATAGACCACGTACATCCACATATATGGCATATTCTCACAGATAGACCACGTACACCACACATATACGGCATATACCCACAGATAGACCACATACACCCACACACATATGGCATATACCCACAGATAGACCACGTACACCCACACACATATGGCATATACCGACAGATAGACCACGTACACCCACACATATACGGCATATACCCACAGATAGACCACATGCACCCACACACATACGGCATATACCGACAGACCACGTACACCCACACATATACGGCATATTCTCACAGATAGACCACGTACACCCACACATATGGCATATACCCACAGATAGACCACATACACCCACAGCATAGCTGAGCTAACAGCCCCCACTGACACCCCGTAGACCCTGGACACTGACTGACCTACCACGGAATGACATTTGCTGAAATTAACATGGCTGTAACAGTGCGCACCCTGCACCTGTTCTGTGACGCGGCCCTCTGCGTATTGCGGTGAGTTTTAGATTAGACAGCTAGGAAAACGCCACACAACAGACTGCAAAAAAAAGGCTCAAAAAGAAGCATCCAAGATATCTGCTCTCAAATAAGATAATCTTTACCAGGGGAGCGCAACTCCAGCCTCAAGGGCCCCCAACAGGTCAGCTGTTCAGGATATCCCTGCTTCAGCACAGGTAGTTCAATTTGTCCCTGCTACATCACAGGTGGCTCAATTTGTCCCTGCGTCAGCATAGGTGGCTCAATCAGTGGCTCGGTCTTCAACTGAACCACTGAATGAGCCACCTGTGCTGAAGCAGGGATATCCTTCAAACCTGACCTTAAGGACTGGAGTTGCCCACCCCTGTTCTATAATCACACATTGACCCTTTCATACATAAAACATGGGGCTTCATTCACATCTGTCTATAATATTGTTTCTCAAACCATCCCGGGGGACGAGCAGACACAACGCATTGTGGGAATAACCAGGGCATTTCTACGCAGTTGAATATATTTAGTTTATAAATACGAATCAGATCTTTATTGATAAAGCAAAAAACTCCATCTAACTTTCAGAGGGGAAATGTGTGTTCTGCTGGTCCGGTAACAGAGATGTGCACAGCTGTCACCTGAGGTCCCAAACCTGAGCAGCAGGCCGCGGTTATTTGCAGACGGCGTCCCGCCTCACTCCGAGGTCACCACACATTGAGTTAATGTGTTTAACACGCTGGCATTCATTCAGGGCTTCAGATAGGGCTTTTGAGGGAGAGGAAGTGTGAGAGGATGCTACTAGAGTGCCCAGTGACCTGAACACAGGTGAGGTAACCTGGGATATATGCTAATTTCGATATGCAAAATATATTCCTGTTGAAATTAGAATATTTTCAAGGTATCGCAGGTGTGTTCAGGTTTGTGCACAGGTATCTCTCCCCATGTTGTATAAAGGAGTGTTTGGGAAGGTATATAAGTCACTGTGTACTGTACTAAAATATATCTCCCTCTCTCCTCTGCAACAAAAGCACTATTGTGGGGTATGGCTGAGAGTTACATCAATAAACAAACTCAAACAGGTTGGAGAATCACTTGCGAGTTGTGATTGTGAGTCATTGATGAAACGTCTCTCTTCTTTCCCCTGCCTCTCAGACACGCGACTCTGTGCATCTCGGGGATGTGATCTCAGCAAAGAAAAATTCCCAGTGGGCCTGGATCCTGAATTCTGCTGCCATGCTCACAGGCCTCATGATCCTCATCTGTGTGTTTGCGTACAAGTACCATGGGAGATACTATGTCTCCCACAATTTGGATCATACAGGAACCAATTAACCTACAAGAGAATTCCAGCCATCCCACGTTAACCTCACCACACCTGTGCTCTATAACATGTGAACGAGGGGGTGCGAGGGCTTGCCATGCCTTGTACGGTTTAAAATGGGAATATTATTGAAACGCTAGAAAATGTTTGTTTAATATTTTACTGTATTAGAGATTTTTTTTGTGCTCCGTGATTATACCTCGCTCCTTTTTTTCCCTGTCTGTCAGGGAATCCCAAAATAGAGATCCAAACGTTAGCCGGGAATGTTGTGCTCCCTCTAAGTAAAGGGATCTGGGTGCTGCTTCGGCTCTATTGTATGTGATCATCATTACAGCAAAAACCAACAAACCCTGGGGAATCCCCAGAGAAAAGGAGATCCGAGGACAGCGAGCACCAAGTGTTAATATGACATTGATATCAAATGAATGTGTCTGGGAATACATGTTACAATGTATTAAAATGTATCCTGATTTGTCTTAGGGTTTAAACCATGCGGGTTAATGTCGTTTCTTTGAACCCTCTCTGAGCTAAGTTGTTGTTAGTTCCTCTTTCAGGGACATAGGGTGCCTGAAAAATGCTATGTACAGCACTGTGTAAAGCGCACTGTCAGCAGGATATCAGAAAACAATGTAACTGCGATTTGATTCTAAACTACAGGAGCTCTACCTGCCCCAGAATTCACACATACGGGAGGGGGAGTTTCCTGGAATGCAGCCCAGAAGGCACTGTAAATAGGGACACACAGCAGGGTAACCATGTATCCTCCTGCTGCAACACATCACACAGAAAGGAGACATTAACGTATATATATATTGTATATTCTGTTACGGGTGGCAGATGGAGTCAACAGCAGGAGTAACAATTAAACATCTGCAAAACATATGTATACATCGAACGTGTCTAATAACATTTATTTGTATACTGTATGCTTTGTGCTCATCTACATACTATATAATTTCCCAGAATAGCTTGCTTTAATGGATGCATTGTATGCTAAAAGATAATGGGGAATAGCAGGGTTGCAGACCTGTCTGAGACATGTGAATTTGCTCACAAGTGATATTTTTATATGCTGTACAGTTAGGGTGACCAGATTTTCAAAATGAAAAACCAGGACACATTAAAAAATTATTTATAAAACAAATTACATCACATGACACTCCCCGTTTCAATGACAACGAGACACTGACGTCAGACGGTGACATGTTGCCATGACAATGTGGCATCATGTGATGCCTCAGCGCCATAATGCGTCCCGTTGTCATGTCAACTTGATGCCGTGTGATGTTACGGAGCGGCTCGTTGTTATGGCAATGTGCATTACGTGACGTCGCGCAACCGTGTTAACGGAATTTGGAGGGGAGGATACAGCCAAAAGCAAGATAAATATATAATAAATAGATCTAAAAAAATGTTATCTCCACACAGAGCCACTGACCCTCACAACCACTGACCCACAGAGTCACTGACCTACACACAGAGAGCCACTGACCCACACACCCACACACTGAGCCACTGACCCACACACCAACACACGGAGCCACTGACCCACACACGTAGCCACGCAGCCACTGACCCCCACACACAGAGCCACTGACCCACACACGGAGCCACTAACCCACAAACCCACACACAAGGAGCCACTGACCCACACACGGAGCAACTGACCCACACACACAGAGCCACTGACCCACACACACAGAGCCACTGACCCACACACACAGAGCCACTGACCCACATACCCACACACAGAGCCACTGACACACACAGCCACTGACACACACACACACACACACAAGAAGCCACTGAC